>NW_019213457.1:523997-560351 GCF_002532875.2 Varroa jacobsoni
ACCGAATGTTGTTTGTGGTACGTAGGTGTCATTATGCTAGTAGGGTGGCTGCAGGGGAGACCCTTAGTGTCAATGTTCAATATCGGCGTGTCGTTAGCTGTTGCGGCAATTCCTGAAGGACTACCGATTGTAGTCACAGTTACACTCGCACTTGGAGTAATGCGAATGGCTAAGCGGAAGGCCATTGTGAAAAAACTACCCACGGTAAGCATAATTTCTCCTGAACAGCAAATCTCACCAATTATCCTATCATTCTTTACTACGTTTCAGTATCATATAAATGAATCTAGTATTGATACTTGCATAAAAATACTAAGGTATCAACTGTATACGGGTGTGTTAGATAACTCGAGGTAATTTTGGAAACGGAAATTTGTACTATAAAATAATACAGCTACCAACAATACTGGCGATGGAGGAAGTTTGCCCCACCAGTAGCAAAAACAAATCACCATGAAAACTAAGTTAGAACCGAAAAAGGGATCAGACGTTTTTAGAATCTAAAGTTAATATGAAGCAAAACATGTGGTTCTCAGGCGGCTTTTTGTAATTGCTGACTAAAAACAGGCCTAGACATATTTTTAGTTCAGTTGTAAGCTTCAATACCGCCTGGAGTTTCCAGTTTTAATATTATAACAAAGCGCATTTGGCAAGCAATGTTCATGCTAAAAAGCTTCAGCTCCTACAAAATATGCTAAGAAAACTGAATTCCAGCAACAGGAGCAAAGCTATGTATTCTGTGAACTAAGAGCCAACCGGCTTTATATACCTATGGTTTAAGTATCGGAATCCGAGGTAAAAAAGCGACATTTTAACGATTTTTGTAACAAAAGTTCTTGTCTTCCTGCACGCGTGACAAAAGGGAAGATTTTAAGGAGAATTTTACATGACATGGAAGGGCTTTTTCGCTAGGTAGCTGCTACAGTACATGTTTAGCTTCCCACATACTACGTTCGTTTTAGTCACAGTAAAGCCGATTTTGCAACTGTTCACGCAGTAAAAAACGTATATTTTTTTTTATTACCGCTATCTATTATAGGTTGAGACTTTGGGATGCGTGAACGTAATCTGCTCTGACAAAACTGGTACACTCACGAAGAATGAGATGGCGGTAACTGATGTGATTACTGCGGACCTTAACCGTGTTCAGCTTCGAGACGGCCATCACGCTATATCCGAGACAGTTCATGATCTTCAGAACGTTAGAGAGGTAAGTTGTACAGCTGGTCATTACTAAAAAGCTTTCAATCATCTTTCAGAGAGCTATTGGCTGGCCAAAGGTTGCAGCACGTTAGAACGTGGAACTATATGTGGATATATATAAGGCACAGGACAGGCTATGAACCGGGTATAATGACTAAATGTAATTGCTTTGTCGTAGCTGAGGGCTGAAATTAATTTTTTTTCGGTTTAGCCTACAACTTCAATTTGCGTTTTTTTTTTAAGGAAAATCACCAGCGCTAGAAGGCTTGGACTTAAGCTTTCTAACGTGCTGCGTTCACCGAAGCATCCATTCTGTAAGAGTATAGAAGTTACGCATGTTTTTCCGAATTAATATCCATTCAAAAAGGGGCGGCGACTCTTTTATGCAGGGATTGAGGTTCAACGATAGAGAGGGCGTCGACGCTCTGTAGCACGGTTGCAAGAAATGTTGTTTCAACAGCTGCATGTTCATCGAAAGTAATTCCTATGATTTGGAACACCTTATATTATATAAAATGTCTTATTAAAGATGCTTTTTTAAAATATAAGAAGTAACGTACATTCATCATACTTGAGTGAAATAAGTGATTATGGTAACCGACGTTGATTTTTAGAATGCAGAATGAATGGCTGCACCTAAAGCTAAAATCATGTTTCGAGATATAATTGCAGTTGTGTGTCTCATAGAGGATGTTCCCTGAAGTACCTATACCATATACATTATTATCAAGCAAAACATTTTACAGAGTTGTCTCTGAAGTTAACTAATAATTGCGAACACTTCGTTCGGAGACGGAAAGAAATCTGCATTGCCGCAAGTTTCTACTCTTTTTTTTACCAAATCTGGTCGCACCTGATCTTATGTCTACGTCAAATTGAAATTTCAATCTTGCCTTATTAACACATATTGGAATGAAACCTTTCAATTGTGTTCCATTTTACGCCTGTAGATCTACCTTAAGTTACTGTAATGCAAAATTTCGGCAGTCTGGCAATCTGACAATTTAATTGTTTCCAGATATTTGCTCTTCCCTTTTCGAGAAGACAAATTACTTCTTTTTCACACATCGTATTCTTAAATAGCTTATTGTGCAGTCCTACGTTTAGTTTACATGTGGTAAGTAAATTTCGCTAAAACTTTACAGGTGCGACACCTACAATATATCCAACATAAATGCACAACCGAGATCCAAGAAATATATTGCAAGAAAACACGCGAAAGATGTTGCGCAAGAAAGTGCAAACGATCCAGGATAACGATTACAACGACTGGAATCAAGGGGGTCCCGTCTATAAGAACCTCACGGAGAACCTTTTCTAGAAAACATAGCTTGACCCCTTATAACGATATACACAAATTGGCTAACATGTAAAAATCTGGGTGTGATTAAATATAATTTGATCCTTTCCTTCTGCGAATAGGTGTTATCACATCATACTTTAGTGAAAATTGTACTCAATGGGCGTCACCTTAATAAAAGCACCGCGTCTTTAAAATTACCTTCAACCCTTTTTTGTCAGGTCATTACTGTACCCAAGGGACAATCTTTGCACACGAAAATGCCTTTCCGGGGTCACTTGAGTCTGCTTTCCATTCGATGGTATAAATAAATCGCGCCATATCTAGACTGCTTCAAGCCAAAAGTGTGAGAAATTACCATCGACTAATGCAATATAAGGGCCGTAGATTACTTTAGGGGATAGTTAAGAAGTCATTTTGGCAAAAGTTGACTAGTTGTATTTGGCCGGGAGCAATGAAAAAACTTAAGGGCTTTGAACGCTATTTTTAAAAATAGACAAGTATAGAGTGGGAATTGAATATAGAATTCTTCCTTTGCCACAAATCAATTCCATTTGGGGGGCTAATTGGCAGGATTTAAGTTTACTTCCTGTATGCTACCGGGACAGTAAGCGTAAAACGTTTTCATTTACAACATTGCAAACAGTCCCTACTTTGCAAATCCTTCGTTGGTGGTCTAAATTAAACAAAAAATACAGTAATCCCAATTTATATTCTGGGATAGTTTTCTGACAGTTAGCTGCAAAATTTAACTTTCGGATCTAAAAAAAATTGGATTTAAACTGTCAGTATGCAGGTAAAAAGCCTTTCTTATTATTGTGATCTATAACCTTGCGATATTGTTGTACGAAATACAGGTTCTTAAATGCGGCGCCATCTGTAACAACGCCGATATTGTTTCCGGCATGGAGCTACGCGGCCAGCCAACAGAAAGCGCGCTACTATTGGCTGCAGATAAAATGGGAGTTTATGATATAAGAAATGATTATGTAAGGTAAATATCCGCAATTCAGCACCCTGGGAAACTAATAGTTCCCCAGAAGTGTCTTTCGCCCTAAAATAAACTGAACACAAATAATACACATGCCTTGCGTTCCTTGCACCGAAGAATTTGGTTATAAATACTTAGTACTACTACGTTAATTTGCAGTCTTGTACAAAGAAAACTGCAGGCTAATTCTAAGTCATTTATGTATGCAGTTTAAAATTTGAAGTAAATGGGTTTGCATAAACCCGGTTTTTGTAGGTATATATATATATATATGAACATACTATATATATGTATAGTATGTAGAGTAGAAAAATAGAATCAAATAGAGGAAAGGACTTCCTTTCAACTCATTGAAGAGACAAGTGTTTAACGTTTATACCGTGTCGTATTAACAGAAATAACAGTGTGCGTGTAATAGGCTTAAGCGTTACATACTGGCCATTCCTGGCGAGTAGTTTAAATAGTTATGATAAGGGGAAATACTAAGGTAGGCAAGAGTGGTTTTAATCACACAACTTGACTTTTTCGTTTGATACAAGTCATCTAAATGTCTGAAATTATAGACATTCGTTTCTGTCAGGTATAAGTTAGGCACGATATAAGTACAACATTGTATATCTCGTAGGTGTCGTAGGAATGTAGGTTTACATTCCTCAAATCAAGCGAACAACTGACAAAAATTAGTGTCCTAAGGGATATCGTTGCGAATTAAGAGCATTACATGCTGAAAGAGCATTCTCTCAGGGTAACCTGGTGTGTCTTGGGCGTTATGCTTTCGATTTTAGATTACTAGAAAATGATACGAGCTTTTCTTAGTACAGTTGAAGACAGTATAGCACACTTTAGCCATGTCATTTGGTTTCTACACAATGATTTTGTTGAATAGTAAATTTGATGAAATATTAAAAGAGACAATTTTCACTAGAAATTTTTACCGTTGAATTTTTTCATACAATTTGTCTTTTTCCAATTTATTGGGCAAAGTGTTTAAAAATTAGAATCGTCCATAAAGGTATAGGTAGTTAAAGGCGGACTTAAGAATTCGTTGGTAACGGAACGACCTTTTAGGCAAGCTTCTTCTTAAATCTACGTTAGTATTAAAATTGTGCCAATATATCGTAGACAACGTGAGTGAATATCACGTGTAGATGGCGAAAATCACTGTAATTGTTTGATATCTTTATCTTCATGCACTGAAAATATATATAGCTGTCATCGAAATGCTGCGTGTGCACGTAGTGTTTTATAAGATAGTTTAGACTAAAAAGTGCATGGATTTTAACTTCGGTAGAACAATATGAATATTTTTATAAGAAAAAAAACGAACATTAAATGTGGATCAATTTCCATATAATGTTTGGTCGAACTTGGCGTTAGGACCCCCATATCATCTATGTTTCTCCAAAAACGTTTCTTTTGCACCTTTTCATCTGGACCAGTAGAAGCAACGGAGAGGCCATTCCGATTCGCCTTAATGTACTTTTAATAATATTTTCTGAATCAGAATGCTATTACTACAGAGCTGTAACGGCCAACCTAGCACTTAGCATAGTGTTGCTCTACTAGAATATAGTAACGTCCTTAGCAAATCTTTTGTTTTACCTTAATGATAGCGCTTGACTCGATAGTTATCTAAATTGCATTATCGTTCAGGTGCTGGTTTACACGGAGTTACGCACTAGAGTATTTCTGAAATAATGAACTGGAAAGACACTGAGCTAAAATGCATGATCAATGAACATAACTTAGTGAGTGATATTCTGAATTGGAACCTCAAACAAGGTAACTATCGGGTTATTGTTAAACGCAACTTCATGACGATGAATTTTTCCAAATGTGCTTATTTAGTGGAATTGACAAGGAAACAAAAACTACTGCTGGGGTTGTCACGGTAATTGACACATATATTCCGTGGTTCCATAGGCTTCTACTGTTTAGAGCAAGAACGCGCTTAAACTCCAAGCTCTTTTTGCTCTGGTTTGTTTTACTGAAACAATAATTGCTGGATAAATGCAATTATTATTGCGATAATTTTAATATTCACATTGGCTGGACCTGAATGTGTGCTAAACTGCTATCGTCAAATAATAAAGAAAAACCTTGTTCATATTTTTCTATTTGCATTAGTTTGCTTAGCTAAGAAAATAACCATCGTCGGAGCTTTTGGCATCATCTACTTTTTTTTTAACATAGCTCATGTTATATTGCGAACACATCCGTGTTGTGTAACATATAGTAATGTCAAACATACTCCTCTCCGTGGGAATCCCTAGCATCTATGGGCCTGGGACAAATCTACATTCATGCATGCGTTCAGTAAAAATTCAAAGAATAATTCAGTTACCAGAAACCAAATATATGAGGTTTTTTCATGACTGATTAAAATGCAGTATATTTGAAGATTATATATGACTAGATATGTGTTCAATCCCAATCAGCTTTAATTGGCTAGCGAAAATTGACGTGAAAAGAATATAATACCATAGCCGTTACTTCGTTTTCAGGGACGAAGAGATTCCGTTCAGCAGTGAGACAAAAATGATGTTAGTTCGTGTCCATCCCAGGGTGAGTCCAGACGAACACTTCATATTTGCAAAGGGTGCGCTTGAAGTCGTGTTGGAACGATGCACGTAAGTATTATTAACACTAACTGAAATATGTAGTGATATAAAATTACACTTCTTATGCCAAGTTGAATAAACTGTGGAATACGCGTGCCTAGGAGTCTCAGCTTTTTAATAATACTGTGAGCGGTTTTTGAGAGTCTTTGTGAAAAAATAATTCTTACGTGTGAGCTTCCGGCCCGAAGCCTCTAAATCAGATAAAAAGCTCGCTATATCGCGGTAACGAACTCGTATAATAACTCGAATCCTTTTTAAAAACTGAATAAAGCGAACAAATGTCTGGCATATTTGGATTTTCGACTTAGTATCAAGAATATTCTTTAACTAACTACTCCCAATGTAACAAGAAGTATTTTTTTCGATCGCGGTCTGGCGACGGCATAAAGTTCTTCTCAGTGTTTTTAATCCAGAAATTAAGGTCTGAGTGTTTTTCAAATTACGAAAATTTGGTAGAGGATTGATCATGAGTGCGTCCTCATCCTCTAAGGGAGAACCTTAAATAGATATGTAAAAAGTTCTTCAAATTAGTCTATATATATGCATACGCCATTATTTTTCTTATTATATATTAAAGGCAAATTCGGGAGGCTTTCCTTTAATGTAGGATTGCTCTGCCTAAAGCAACGTTGAAGTATCTTTGGGCGCTCTCTTTCGCATCTGCATTAGTGTCACATGTGTTAAAGGACATTTCAATAATAATTCTTACTGTTCCCAAATGTTAGTCATATCTACTTGCAACGCACTTGGCATCCATTAATAGCTGAGCAACGTAACGTACTCTTAGAAGAAGGGCGACGGTTAGCTCGTCAAGGCCTTCGTGTCTTGGGCGTGGCCAGTGGACAGGATCCTCGAAGCATGGCTTTCATTGGTATGGTAGGCATTTTGGATCCTCCTCGACCGGGTGTCATGGAATCTATACAGACATTGCAAAACTGTTCCGTTGACGTTAAAATGGTAACGGGCGACGGATTAGAGACTGCTCAGGCTATTGCAAACCGCATTGGACTTCGACCAGGGCGAGCCGTTTCTGGATACGACATTGAACGTATGGACGAACTACAACTTGCAAACATCGTCAAGGATGTAGCCGTATTCTATCGCACGGGCCCTGCACATAAACTGCGTATTGTTAAGGCGCTTCAGGTATATAATCTCTAGTAAAATGGTCATAATAAACTCGCAAGATAATATTCCATAAGTTCCATACTATGCTGCAGACGCTGAGTGAAAAACTGTTTGGAATAGATGAAATCCACCCTTTTCATTGAAAAAGAAAACCGAAGACTTCAGAAGTAGTTCTGCAAGTCATTGTGTGAGCACTGGAAGGTCAATTTCTTCATTAACAGTGCTTTGTTTAGCTGGTCCTGAACGAACAAGCAATCAAGCGAATATAAGTAGTATTCGTAATATGACAAACTTAGGCTAGAAATAAAAGGAAAGATACGAATCGCACGATTGCAAATCACGAAGAATAAGAATTGTACTATTCATTTAAGACAGTCTAAGAATAATAATCGCAGGTGGACTTAAAACATTTAATAAAAGAAAAAAAATATTTTTTAATATCAGAAAACATACCTAGATAGTGTACTTCTTGGATATTTATGCGTTGAATTGGATACTTCTAATGGAATTGTTACTACTCGCTTTTTAGAGTAATGGATTAATCTGTGGAATGACCGGGGATGGAGTGAACGATGCTGTGGCTCTCAAGAAGTCAGATATTGGGATCGCAATGGGGCGTCAGGGCACCGACGTATGCAAGGAGGCAGCTGACATGGTCTTACTTGATGATAACTTCTCAACCATGATGGCAGCCATAGAAGAAGGAAAAGCCATATTTTACAACATACGTAATTTCGTTCGTTTCCAATTGTCAACTTCGATAAGTGCACTCTCTTTAATTGCAATTTCTACTTTGATTGGTATTCCAAATCCGCTGAATGCCATGCAGATCTTGTGGATTAACATCATTATGGATGGCCCTCCAGCACAATCGCTCGGTGTCGAACCGGTAAGAGCTTCAAAAGATAGAAAGCAGCAGCTAGATCCAGAGACGGCTAATAGTTTCTATAGCCTTGTATAACATTTCACTTGGCTGACATATTTCCAGCGGATTTTCTATTTCTTCAAGGAGAGCATCTGTACCGAATGGCCCTATTCAAAATAATAATATTCATTCTTGTGATTTAAAAAATCTTTCAACTTTGCGACTAATTTTTAATAACAATCGTATGTGATTAAAACAGAAGTGCCCAAAAACTTTGTACGAAACATCTGGCTTTTATTGGTTTGAGCGGTCTGTGGCCGAACTTATGGCTCCACACCCTCTTCCCCATCTTTTACACGCAAGCACAGTCTTAGAGTATTCAAACAACTACTTTGTACTTTGCACCAGTTCTGAACTACATGACATTTGATCATTTAAATGGAGTACCAATAGCTTGTATTTTATTATGTGTTAAGAACAAAATTAAATCACCAAAAAAGTGGTGAAAAATGTCAATGTTGCAGAACGATTTTAGCATTCAGACTGCGTGTACGCCAACTGTACAAGAACTACCATCGCTTTAGAGATAGAAGGAACAGCCTTGAGGACAACGACATTCTGCGCAACCGTTACAACAAGTGCGCTTGGAAGCGAGGCAAAAGCAAATTAATTTGAGCAGAAGAAAAGCCCAAATATGACTGGAATCTCGTAGAGAAACGTAGACATCTTATTAAAACCATGCCTCACCTGTATGAAACATTATCTTTATGTGAGGAAGCTCACAATATGCCAAATAATACGAATGTCGAGTAAACGCAGACTTGCCAACAACTGCCTAGAAAAACTCAAAGAAATGTTGGAATGGCTCCAACGTGTCATTATATATGATAAGACATAGCTGAACGGGTATGACGCATAGAAAAAAGTAAAATCTGTTGGGTATTGCTTTAAGGCTAATTCAGATTGCAAAGAACTAATTTAGGTAAAAAGCGAAGCGCTTTTCACCGTTCTTTTAGAGTAAAGGGGAGTAATGTATATTAATCTACGGCGATTGGCTCAGTTTACTATCACTGAGAAGTATTTTTAAGAAATTTTAAGAAAATTTCGTGATGCTGATTGCCACAATAAGCCTACATTTTTGTAGCATACGTTGCGAGTTTTTTTTTTATTGATATAACAAACAGACTTACTGTATCGCGCTTTTTGCATGAAAAAAATTATGCTTGCTTCGATCCCCGTATTTGCAGGATCTAACTACTTTTTTCCAAAGCTCAAGAAACACTTAAAAGCAAAGAAACAATGATGCACGTGCATCGAATCCGATAGGGATTACTTTAGACGGTACAACTGGAATCTCGATAATTGAACCATGTGCTGTTGGTACAGAGCCGAACTGTCGATAATTTTTTGATACTCAACATATGCTAATGGTCACAGCATTCGCTAACATTGCACCTCATTTACGCAACTTAAGAATCGTCACAAACAATCGTTTGAATTTTATTATGACATTTAGGACATCTATTGTCTTCTCCCTATTGCGCGTTTTGTGTGTCAACGTGTGTAAGACTTTATCAGAAACCTTTTAAGCTGTTACCTAGATTAGCAGTTACCTAAGCCGTTTCAAACGGATTAGCTCTTTTGGGTACAGTGTTCATGATGTAAACATTTTCGAAGAAAGGCTAAGCATACGCAAGACATAACGTCTTTCTTACGGCCACGGTGATGTTATATTCTATTACCGGAGTTATGGGCTTTCGTTAGCGCTTATCAGTTTTTGGCTGATGCTTGGAATTTCCGTTTTAAAAATACTCGGATGTACGTGCATCCTGTGGAGTTATCCAATCAATAAAAATATTTCGGGAAGCTCGAACAAAGAATGATAGTAATAATAAAAATAACAATGTACATTTTTTGTTATACTTCACGGTCTGCATTTGTTAAGGTGGACCATGACGTATTAAATCAGCCTCCGCGAGACACAAAAAAGCCAATGATCGACCGAGGACTCGTAATCAATGTACTTCTGTCAGCTCTTATTATTATAACTGGCACGCTCTATGTATTTAAACGGGAGATGAGTGATCAGGTAAGTCCACGATGTCAGTTTTGTGGAGTGAAACAAATATAGTACTAAAAAGGAAACTGCAAAGTACAACACTCCAGATTTACTGACTTTCTGCTTGTAGTTGACATTCCTAATTGTACTAAAGTGGGATAGATATTACAAACCCTAAGTTCTCGTTCTAGATTCTAACTTCCTAATTTGGCTGAAAGCAGCTTTAAACCTAATGTAAACCCTAACCTAACCCAGTTTTTCTTGATTACTTTCAAGAAAGGCATCGTATGCAAATTTGTGTAATTTGAAAAACACGAATGACCGTAAGGGCTACCCATTGATATCAGCATCCTAAACGTTTCAGTAAATTTATCTGTGTTTTTGGCTCATATCTTATTAATTTATTCAAAAATGAGCAGATGCATCGACACTCAAAAATCATTGGTAAATTTTGTACATGTCCGATAAAGGTTTTTGAAATGGTCTAAAAAGACGAAAAAGTATTTCTGAGCTTGTAAACAGTCATGAACTTTTTGACGACCAGTTTAATGGCAAGTTCACATAGCAATTTTAGTATAACCGTTTTTTATTAAAGATATATGCCCCTTGGTAATTTTGCATAGCCATTTTCATATAAAGTTAACTTATCACTTTCTAGGTAATTGAAAAGGGGCATATCTCGCAACAATAATTCTGTGTCGAGAAGTGAAGTATTTGTATAATATATTCAATGAACCGGAGAATTTAATTTGGCAAACTGTTTGCTGAGGATCATTTATTAAGGTTAATTTGTTGCGTTGCTGCGTGTTACTGTCCATTCAGAATTACTTCTGTTATTGCTATACTTCGTCAGACTAAGCACCTAAAAGAAACCATGCGCATGGTTCTGTAAACGGATTAGCAAGTTTGTTAACAACGTCGGCTGCAATGTTCCTAAACCCAATTAAGCAGTGGTCGTATCTATAGACCACTGAGTGTTTCACAAGGTGAAATGTTCGTCAAGTCCGGGAGTTGAGATCAGTTGCGTATGTTATAACAGAGTCTCGCATTTAATATTATGTAAACTTGCAGTGTTTCCCATCGTGTCAGTATGCATTTAGCAAGAGCACTATTGGTGCTAAAGAGTTGTAGACCTGAACAAAACACTCAAGCTGCAGGTGATTTTGGTAACTCGTAATCGGTTCTTTGACGCTTGTCTGCATTATAATTTGCTTATTTGTTTGACATGATTTGATAATTTGCCTAATTCTTCTAACGTTTGCAGTATTGTAATCGCGTAGTTTGCAATCACCCGCGATTAGCTAAGTAATAATTTTGCTGCTGGTTGTTTCAGGTGGTGACACGCCGAGACACTACGATGACATTTACGTGCTTCGTGTTTTTCGACATGTTCAACGCGTTGTCATGTCGCTCGCATACTAAATCGGTGTTCCAAATTGGTCTGTTGTCGAACAGACCCTTCTTATTCGCTGTAATTTTTTCTTTAGCAGGGCAAATGGCTGTAATCTACGCCCCTCCCCTGCAATACGTTTTTCAGACGGCACCACTCTCAGCATTCGATATCTTGGAACTTCTTTGTGTTTCTAGTACTGTATTCATATTCAGTGAAGCGAAAAAGTACTTTGAAAGGACGTCACTGTCGAAAAGGACAAACGACCAACTACCTAACAAAATAACCGGATCACAAAAGCCATACTGCGATTTTGTGTAAGAGGATACTTTCCAAAGCTGTGTAAAGGATGATCAATGCTTACTACTTATGCTCTAATGAGGAGCATAAATACTGCTCATTAGGGTCCCATTAGATTCGATATCACGATAACAGTTGTGCTGTTTATATAAAAACACCAGCATTTCATGTAAAAAACTTACTTTTCAATACGAAATTCGAGTTCCTAGAACGCATCATTACAGGGAACAATGCATGGTAATAGTTTGAATTTCAAAAAAGGAGGTGGGTATTGTACTAACATTCAGCAGAGGAATCATCAAGCGGGTCGAGGGATTCGGGTTCACATAGCTTTGTTATTTGGATCTTGAGTCTCTGATAGGCATGAGAAGAGAGGCGTGTCGCTACTCATTACGTATGACTCGGCTGCCCAAAATTTTTTTGTGGTAAATTTTGCTAAGGAAATTAAAACACATTAAGTGTAAAAGTGATAATTGGAAGACGTCGTAGTAAGATGTGGAAACGGCTAACTCTAGCAAGATGTTCAATGCAAACGTTCTATATAAAGACACGCAGACGTACATACAAAACGGAACGGCAAAAAAACAAGTACGCGCGTATCCAAATGATGCAGTAAACAGAAGTGAGCGATCTAATTATTTAAAAGAAAGTGGGTGCTGAAATGGATAGTATTCTGTGACGGTATGAATATGCAGGTATTTTAGCGGAAATTGTACGATAAATGAATTTTACGCATTTCAAATGTTCACCTGCGAACTTCTCCATGGAATGTCAGATTCGGCATGAAACACGTGTCTGACTATACTTATGAAGCGGAAGTTATTAACTTATCATTATTATTACATGGCCATGGTTCAAGAATCTCACATAGTTAACTAAAAGCTTTTTGCAGCCATCTTTAAAACGCAGTAAAATTTTTACTGATTATATGGTCTTAGCTCATTTGATAATTATTATTCCTTATATTACGGGCAGCAACCATTTAGAGCACATTGATGAAGACATGTATATATACATATATATGGACGATTGCAAACCGAATCGGCAAGTCAGGTGCTTAGATTCTAGGTAGAGAGTGTTCCGGAATTTACGCATTCCTATGGAAGCTTAAGGTTTCAGAGTTTCAAAACAATCCTCCCATATAAAATTTCTTCTTCCTCCTTGTAAATTAATTCCTGTATATTATCTGACTTTTGAAAAAAAGAACAAAAGTTTTATACGAATGTATATCTTAAAAGACGCCGATCTTAAATATTAGTAGGTAAATAACATTTCAACCAGAGCTTGAACACCTCTAAAAACCTGTTAAGACTCTTCTTTTTTTGTTGTTCTGAAATAAACAGTATATCCAAATTTGTATCGACGCGAAAATTAATCGAAGTTTGACTGTAAAAAAAATAACAATGTTATTTTTTTACAGTCAAACTTCGATTAATTTCCTATATAATTGGGTAACTTTCAATTTATTAGCTTGTCATAAAAAGCATTTTCTCTTGCACTAGGAATGTCCTTTTTAGCTGGACTACAATCAACACTTTTGGTACTTGAGCCAACATATGAATCAGCTACAAAAATGTCGAAAATATTTTAGAATTTTTAATTATCGCTGACAAAACTTGACCAATAATTTGAATGGTTTAAATGAGTTTATTAGTAGATGTACAACAAAAATCGATACAGAAGATATAGCTTGTAAACATAATCAAAATCTTATAGAGCACCTCAAGGCTCTGAGAAATTTTATATGCATCAAAATATACAGTAACCAAAAAACGATTTGTGGCTTTTGTTTGCAAAAGTGCGTACGATTATTTAAAAATGGGACCAAACGTTTGTTTGCCTCATATTGTCTAAAGGATCATTGCTCGTCGATAATACTGCAGCAACAGGTCGGGCATCCTCATAAAGCATACCGTTGCCGCATTACAAGCGAAGATACGAATTATGATGGAGGCGGTCGACGATCACTAAGTAGCGCCTTCATAAACTTTGACCAAATATTATTTATCAAAATTTTGATTGACTGCCAAAAGGGTATTTCTCACCAAGGACATGTGTCATTCACGATAACTGAGTAAAGAGGATGCCTGACGCCAAAATACCCAACCTGTTGATTTTGTCTGGAATCGTCCAGAATGGAATGTGAGTTGGAATGACAACTTATTTTTTTAGTATACGAAATTCGGAATACATATCCGTTTTAGATGCCTATTGTGCATGCCGGTATGTTCTTAGTGTTTTTTTTGTACATATAATAATGCCATTTTATAGTTTTTGAATAGATTTGAATTTGAACAGGCTCATACCATGTAAAAATTTTGATATTAAAGAAACGATTTTTAAGGTATTAATATCTGTCTTATATTGGCAATTTTTTATATTCTAAACATAAATTATCCATAAATGGCATATTTAATTTTAAAATCAGGATTAGTTTCGTGCAAACAAATTGCATTTGTGTGCAACTTCCACAAATATAACGCCAGACTCACAATTCAATATCGTGCAATCAGTGTTTCTGATCCTATAAAGCACAATTTCATGTAGATTCATCAAGCTATACTGTGCTTGCAGTTGCAGTTATAGTCATGATTGTAATGAGCTCCGGAGCAGTATCAGAAGTTTTGCATTTCGTGGTTTGCTGATCTGGCCTACAAGTGTGTAAAGTTTGAAAATTATTCTTCAAGCTTTCCTGTTAAGGCTATCAGAATTCAATATAGTTTTGAAATAATTTGCCCGAACATTTTGAGAAAATATGGAAGGCATATTAACAAGTGTGTTTAAAGGCTTATATGCCCTGCATAAATTACTCATGGTAATGTCGACCTGAATGTGCATGTAATAATAGGTGATTATTATGATAGTGGAGATTATGATAATGATTAAGTGATACTCGAAGACTATAGGCACAATAATTGACTAATTTCAATATCATTAAAACACTAATACGGAAACAAACGCAATTGAGACATGATAGTATAAGCCATTTCATATCTTTGGGTGTTTATTTTTGCAAACGGAGAGAGACTGTACAGAGTTGAGACCAATAATATAATAAATATAGATAAATATGCATTCATAATGAATTTCAATTTTTAAGATGCATATTTTCACGTAATTTAGAAAGGTTGCATTAGAAAGGTTGATACATTGGTGGACGTGCTCTGTTTGCGTCGTTTAAACTAGTGAAGATAGATCGACGAATTATTGTACTCGTAAAGAATTCGTTAAATATATTTCGATGTAATTCAATTTAAATATAATTTGGTTTACTTTCGTACAAGTAGATAAAGCCATCACATCTACACCGATATGTCTCGAACGATCATTCTTGTACATTGACAACGATCCGGAAAAAATCATAACAAGAACTAATGTTAGTACTTAACGAACTTTGGGCTTGTGATTGGAAAAAAGTAGTCTGCTCTGCGAACAAAAATAGACTGAGAAGTGGTTGAGTTCAAGGAATCATTGTAGAAAAATCGGCAGAGCTAACATAATATGATGTGAATGTTACTCCCTCAATGACCGCTAAGGCGTTAGCAAGGCTGGTATTCAAAAGCAGTTTTATATAAGTCATGTATTCGAAATCCAAATATGCACACAAAACATCGTTACGGGCACCTTTTCGCATAAAAGAACGAAAATATCCACAGTGCGCAATTACACTGCGAGTTACAAATGTTGTCTTTTCTAGGGCGAAAGAAAAGCACAAAAACTTAAAGACGAAAGAGTAGTCGGGAGTCCACTAAAGGCGCAAGCGCTAATGACACGAAGAATACGAACTTGTGCACAAAAAGTTGGCGGGCTTAATCCAAAACTTTGTGTTAGAAGCTTAAAGAGAAAAATGTTACCAGTACAGCATCAATGGCGAAAGGGTTTACATGAAAGATAGTGGTACCAAAATCGGGCGTCACCTCATGGCTCCATAGCAATGATTTAATGTCTCAAGAAGCACAAGTTGTGACATACTTCTGGTCAAGCGTCGGCCAACGGACACCTTTCATATATGAGCATAATATAACATGCAAATAAAAATTTGGTTGCAAAAAAAGGTGTAATATGAGGTAGTTGACGTAAACACACGAAGTTTTTTTAAATTAACATTACTGGTTGTCACAATCCTATATGACCTGAGCTACAAGCTGCATTAAAATAAATTTTGTTTAATCATGGGGCAGTTAGACTCGGTTCTTAAATTGAGTAATATTAAGATTTCAAATTAGAATAACGTGGAATGGTAAGAAACCCTGCCACTTAGATACGGTAAGAAACCCTCCCACTTACACTTCATGCCGGTTGGTGTTGAGACTACTTTGGATTTTGACTAAATTATAAGCTTCAATCTAATGATAGATCGTCGCTCTGCCGGAGTGTGAAATTATTTATTGGGATTATTGGTTATAATTATTTATCACTTACTGTCTTTAAGTGAAAAATACCAATATACTTTGTTTGAGATTTGAAAAGTTGATTGCGCATTGCGAGCCTTTGCCTTGATAATAAAACTGACTTTTTATTTAAACAACTTTCAACGGTGCGACTAATGCTAACATTAGTGTAATTAAGTTGGACGCATTTTGCTACTGCTTACTATTGCTGAAACAATTTATATATTCGAATGTATTCGAAACACAGCAATAGAAATAAATATAAGCAGACTTAAAATAGAAACTGTTTTAACGCTGCGTTCTGCAAATAAGCTTATTAAAAGCTTTTAAAATTTTGGGTATATCTAGAGGTATGTTCAGTGATTTTCAAAATATTTCAGTTTCTACCACCACCGTACAACGAAATTAGTCTATTTAGCGTAAATATTTTCGCGGTCGTAGTAGTAATCAGGTCCGCACACTTTCAGACTTTTAGCATAAAATAGTGCATAAATATTTTTACAGGTCACATACATCATTTCTGATACCATAAATTTTAGTGACCATGTGAACTGAACTCGTTGGATTAACTCCCTACGTTATATTTTCCAATGTTTGTTCAAGCAGATTTATATAATCTTTAAACATAGTGCTTTTAGCCGTTGATGGCATATAATTAGGTCATTAGTTTAAAGCCCAGGGTGCTGTTATTAAAGGTTACGCTCCTCTAGCCGATCCTCAGCCAAAAATGCCTCTAAAGTTTTGACTTTTAAGTCTGGTGGGCACTGCTACGAAAGTAATAAGGTGCTCGCGTTCGGCTTGGTCCCTCACATATGCTCTGTGTCACACAACACTGTCAACACATTAATAGCATTTTTTATTTTTTCTTAAAATGTCTTCTTTCGGCCTCTAACGGCCTGATATTTCAGATAGTACCGATTATTTTTCACGTCCTGGTGTTGTTCACGACCAAACCCTCAGGAGGTTTCAAGATTACATTCTGGCTTTTGCTCTTTTTCCCTTTTATTATACACGAAGCCTCGACGACTCCGTCAATACCGTTCATGTACGTATCTTCCGCATGATTATGAACACTAATTCCTCATCGTGGGGTTCTTATTTTTATGAGTGAAATTTCCATAAACAAAGTTCATTGAAGGTTCAGTTTTAGAAACCTTGCGTGGACATAACTGCCTTATACCTGACTTGCTACGGGTTTAGCCATTATCGAAACCGCTAATGTAAAGAAGGCCAATGAGTTATTTCTAGGTCTAATGGAAGTCTGTTGCTGGCACAGTATTAACAGAAAGCCAAAGGAACTTCCAAGATACATATCGTTACCCATACGATCCCGAAGATAGCTTCATTTCCCATGGCACCTGAAGACAGGAGTAAGATGGCATTTTGCACCCCAGATGGCTTGTATCAGTTCGAGCGTATACCTTTCGAGTTCTGCGGAAGTTACGATACTTAACGACCTTGATTTACTTAGATTATCTTGGTGTTTCCCAAAGAAACTGAAGAACATTAGTCTTACCTTCGACAGGCGCACATTAGGCAGGCGTTTCTGTTCTGAGTTCTAGGGGTCCATCCATTCCATCGAAGTGCTCGTCCACTACGCAAGAAGCCATATACCTTAATCATACGAGCTTTGCGCAGAGAATTTTCGCGATCAAAAGTAAAAGCCGTTATAGATCTCCGCAAACTTGGGAAGCTTCCTGGAGATAGCGTTAATCTACTGTCGGCTTGTGCAGGGCATTGTCAAGCAGCTGTAACCCTCACGCAATCGAACGTGCTCGTAAAGCGGTCAATACGCGCAGTTATGGAGTAGCTGTCTGTGCGGTTGCTAAAAGCACTAGAATACTCTATTTTCACGATGTTAACAGCAAGCACTTTTACGACGAACACCGCAGTAATCGAGGTCATGAGGACAACTCCGGTTAAGTTGTACTTTATAAGCTCAAAATTATATTTACCGATAAATCTCTAAAGTTACGGTCATTCCAATAGCCTGGTGTTTCAGTATCTGAATTTCGAAACACGACCCATGAGCGGTTTCTTTGACATAGAGATGCCTAAAAAACTTGTTACTTAGTCTTTTTGACCCAAGAAACCCAGTCTTTTATGCCACTCTTGCTACCATACCCACACTTCTCTAAACCGGCTGCCTAGATTAGAACCTGGAAGAGCATCGAGAAATTAATCGCACGGTACACCTATCAATTACACTACCTATCAATTACCAACCTAAAAGGTATCCGGAACGATTGGTCACGATGCAAAAAGATTTCGGCTGAAAACGTGATCGGTTGAAACGGACATAAAAATAAATTGTCATAATAAATGTATTTGCAGTTTCAAGCGGCTGTAATCATACATTATAATACCCCTCATAGCGATTAGATGGCGGCGGGGGAGGGGGGTGTCTAATCGAAAGTGGTCAGACCTCATGATTTCTGCAATATATATGAGCTGCAATCTTCCTGGAAATGTATTCTTAACCTCATAGTCGACGATTATAAAGTGTGAGAATCAACTTCCAAAACGTGGGAACAAAAAGTAGTTCGGTTTAAACTCCGAACGACTTTGTGTGTGCATCTCTAGACTTCCACGTTTACGCGGTATTTTGAGTAAATGCGAGCCTCTTTTTAATATATGATTAGTATACTATAACATGGTTCTCTAAAAAAGATACTAATGAAGATATGGGTGGGTCGTTAGTAATCGAAAATAACAAGAATGACAAATATCCCAAAATTTCCTTGAAATAATGCAAATGACTATGATGGAAAATCATACCGTAAGAGAATCCGATACATATAAAGTCGCTTAGATTGAAGTTTCTCACGTTAATGCTTCTGTGTGCCTGACAGTACGTTCCGAATACGGGACCAAATACCGAACGAATACGGGAGACATATCTCAAACATGACTGTTCGTTTATCGGAATTTATCAGATAAGCATCCTAACTTTCTTCAATGTTGGCTGGCATTTGAAGCGATAATCAAAAAATTGTGCCCTCGTATCAATGTAATATCTGTACACTCATGGACTGCCACCGTAAATGATGCACTGAAATAAATTCCTTCCATTGCCTTAAGTTCCTCTGAGAAAAACGCTGATAGGTCTACATTTGATCGAAATTCAGATCCCTCGGCACAATCCTTGCAATGAGATATCTAACGTCCAAAGATCTTTAACAATGGTGCGATATAGTTTCTAGTTTTTTGCAAGCTTTTTAACGGCAATTCCTTAGCCCAATTTGTTTTGCCTTCTTAGCGTTATCATACGTGCCGGCTGTTGCAGGTTATTCAAATTTAAAATAATCAAGACTCTTTCATCAGTTACGAGTACCGTTTGTATGTTTAGTATTCATTCATAGCCTGCACCACAAAAATTTTAAAGCGTCCGTTACATTAGTATTGATTGGATTTCATTTTTAATACGGATCATCGAACACATTTTTTTAGTACTCCATTTTCGTGTTTCACATAGGCTCTCACGAAAGATAGCAGTGACTATTTTATCTCAAGAAAGCCGCAACAACATCGTTTGTGATCTAATTAGTTTGGGAGCAACTAATTAATTTGCCCTTCGGACTGTGTTAAACCCTTATTCCTTACGCACCTCGGAGCCCATGCCTTAACTGAAAATCGCGTGGATCATGAGTATCAAGAGAAAATTGTGCCTTTTAATCCTAAAGCCTTTAGGACCGGCTTGTACATCAGGATAGTGTACATGGGTACTATCACCGCTGATGATCGATAATGGATTATAATATACCGGGATACGTCCACCGAGGTATGTTATGCAACCAGCATTGTGTCACACACAATGCTCGTGATATCATGCTGATTGCACGATTTAGAAAGCAAAATTAAAATGCGCAATTTTCTCTCCGTGCTCATGATCCACGCAATTCCCAGTTAAGTCATGGGCTCCGAGAATGTGCTGCAATTTTGGTTGCATAACTTTCACATTAAGGTTCCACGCTTATATTCTATACTACGCTTATACATGTATCGAACAAACATCGGACTTTTATTGTTCAAAAAAGCACTGTGACTGATAATAACTGGTTTAAAGGCTTACCGTAGCATGCTCTAAGATTTGGAATTTGAGTAGTAAAACGTCGCTTTCTTCTTTTGGTCAAATATTTTAGGATCAATAGATTCTATGGAATAGAGGCATTGTTATATTACATCGATATCCTTAAAGACCTAAAAAGTTTGAAATCTTGAGGGAATATACCATTATAAAAAGGAAAATTTTTAACTGTAATCGAGGCAAAAGATACTAAAAGAACTTATAACCAAGGAAAAATTAGATTTACATGTGATAAGATTTATTTCATATTTTATATCTATTAATAAAATATCTTATGCCATACTAACATTCACATACAACACCTATGCAATAGATACATAGTACGATTTTACTAATGGCCATGAATATTAGGTGAAGTATTAAACTCAAGTGAAGCATACACATTCATATGAGGAAATGTCCTATCTGCTGCTATACTCACTAACCTAATTAATAACATTTAAGATTAAGGATTTTGATAGCAATTGCATTCCTGGCGTCAATTATTATTACAGATAATAAATACGACTGCTAGAATACACCTATTCTCCATTCTCAGATCATATACCCCTAATGCTTCACATACAGAATTCATTACATTTTACCATAATAACATATCCTCGGCATTTAGGTAAACTCATCATTTAGGTCTTATGAAACCTTCTAATTTCACATACTCTTATCATATTTAATATTTCATTTTTCCGTTTGAAATAATCATGATCATAATAATAATCATGTGTTCCAGAAAAATTATTATTCGTTTTATACTGGTCACAAAATGTAGGTTACACATCACTGCGCGGGTTCACTCCAACTCGACCAAACAAGCCGTTGAGTGATTTGATATCTTAGGGTGTAAGAAAAATTTTTTCTTCAGCTGTTGCTTTCATGGAAGAAAATGTATATATGTCAGTGTTTTTCCCATTTTATTTTATAAATATCTACAATCAACATTCCCCGATTAGATATACACTAGAAATTCTTTAAGGAAAAGTCAACTAAATCGTAGAGAGCACAATCCGTCTTTCCAACAGCGCGGAAATGTTTACAGCAGTAAAGGAAGCTGCGTGTACAAGTCTAAAAATGTCTATTTTCAAAAAAATCTGTTGTTTCGAATTTGAATATTGTTGTGTTGTTACTTTCATCGAAGATATGTATATAAATAGCGAATACCTGCGCTGTTTTAGCTAGCTTAGAGGCCTAATTGCTCGTTTGTATGCATACGTGAGCCTGATATTAGCAACTTCAGCATGCTATGAGACTTTATAGCACCAACGTTGCCTTACAGTAAAGGCTTTGTAAAAATGTTAAGAAATAAAATTTAACACCTGCTTTATTTTTCGTGCTTTTTGCGTGCTTAGATATTTTCGTACGCAAAGTTGGAATTTCTCAGAGAGATTAAGACGGTAACATAAATACCTTTCCTTAAACGAACCCTTTTAATGGAGAAAATGCCAGAAAACACGTTTGATCGATATAATGGAAGCCTGCAAATGAATCATCCACACATAATCACTAAGGTTATCACCCATATTCAGCTGGTCTGCGTATCGTACTACTGCCCATTCTGATTCTTTACAAACATTGAGTTCCTTCACAGTTTGAGAATACTGCTATGAAATTTTTAAGGGCTACTAGTAGATACCGCTGTTATTATTATAAAGGCCGAATTATATCTAGTGCAGTAAGTAATCTTAGCTTAGCATTTACTATGTTCATAGTTGTCATATGACTTGTTGTGTTAATTCATTGGGTAATTAACGTCGTAAATTCGACATAGATCAAAGCGGTTTAAGAAGTTTCGCAGCATAAAATACAATACGGTATGTATGCATGTACGTTATTTATCGAAAAACGCCCTCGGCTTTAATTTTTGCCGAATCGGTCCATTAAAGCCAGATGGATAAAACCAAGTCAATAGCACTTTATCACAAACAATTTTACGGAGATTGGTTAGCCATAAACTGACTTAAAAGAAACGATTTTTTAAAAATAAGTTTGTATACTTTTGCAAACTTGCAAATTGCGTCTTTTGCGCACTTGTAACAGACGCGCATTTGAATCTTAACATTATTAAGTAATGATGCATGATGGTAAGGTATATACAAGATGACCCATTCCCATATAATTCGATGATTTAATATGGGCACTTCAGGAAAGTTGTCGTGCACAGTAATCAACTTGAATTAGGTGTTCGCAAGAGTCAGTTCCTGATAATATACAATCCATTTCTGCAGCTGATTTTTCTCTACTTTTACTTCATTGCTAATTTTGCTCATCGCTATACTTATGCTCTTATAGAACTGAAAATATTTGCCTTTAAAGGAAGAAATTGACTTCAAGTCTTCATATGCAAGGTAGTAAGTACAAAATTTGCAAAATAAAAACTATTTTGGCCTATCTTATTCTTACGATTTGTTCTACAGAGAAAAAAATTTAAATGAAATGTATCTGTGGCCAACACCGTAACTAACTGCAACTCGTAGTTAGCAAAAACACCATACCTGTGTGTCCTCAGTGGTATAAATCAGTTACGATATTATTCATTAATGCACGCTCAATTGCGCTCATATGCACTGATAATGTTACTATATTCCTTCTGTACGGAAAATCATACTTTTTTTCGATTTTTTGCTACAAGTGTTTCATAAACTATATCTGACTTACCCTTCGTACTGCGGATTTAATCTAATGCTATTCTACATAACTTTAGTATACCGTCAGCTTCAGTCGGACGCAACAAATCGCGACAAATAAGAGCACCGAATTAAATGTCGACAGCCATTTTTGCCTTTGTTCCCTTCAGACCTGCGTATATTTCGCAGTTCTTATTCAGCAATGAAAAGTAGCCAGGCAGTAGCGGTCACGATGTGTGTAAGTTGAAAAGCCTGGTGTGATCGTATTCTGTCTTTCTCACTCTCTCTCAGTTTGAGCGGTTGCAGATTAAAAGCCTGAGCCTTTGTAATTAGTCGATTATTTCCTTGAAATCTTCATCGCCTAAGTGTAAAACTGCATGGGCTTTAATCACGAAACTTTTTTTCGGTTTCTTCGCGGTCCCTTTTATATGCAAATACGAACGCTCTCTATTAATTATCGGGCCCCAGAATTCATATTTTATTAGCATAGGTCCTATTATTTCAAGCAATGGATGCCGAAGGCGTTGTATGATTCACAACCTTCACCTCACGCAGGTCCAACTCTGAAATAAGAGAATTAATAGCTTTTATATTGGCTAAAATGCATATATTGTAAACAATAACTAGAAATTGTTTGACATTTTTAGTTAAATTAATACAGGAGTAATTCAATTAAAATATATACTCACGAGATTTCACCTTATAAACATATTATATAGCCACTGAATACAATACCACTGAAGTCTCTATTATGTTGCATTCGTACTACATAGAACACGTGCGCTTGTTAGTCATCAACGGTGCCGCATAAACAATTTTAGGCATCCAAATTAAGTATTTAGTAAGTGTACGTCTGATGCATTAACGTCTATTACTGGTGTTGATGATTAAAATATAATAAATGAATAATCTTACTATTGCATTTGTTTGTTATTATTTAAATACATGGTTGCATCACTGATAAGTATGTTCAAACATTTTAAATTATATGAAAACTGGTTACGAATCCAGATCGCCAATTTTTTTAGATTTTATTAATTCACTAATTAAATAAATTAATTAAATAAATATTTTTGATCTCAGCACCAAAGGGGGCGCTGAGATCGAAAATAAATAGCTCATAAAAGGTAATTATAAATAATTTTTTTTACGAATTTTGATATGACTGTCCATTAGTTACCCATTATTATGCTACTTACCAGCTGTTACAAATCTACAAATCTATATAATATAATAACGTAATAATGAATAATTAAATAATTATGTCTCTTTTAATTGACTTGTTTTAGTAGTAGTAATCGAAACTTAGTACTATTTTACTGTTATTTATTCTTCATACAAATTGTGTTGCATTACAAGTGCATTAATTGCAATAATGCGTTACCGACATCATACGTAAAATGAATATGTTGCTTAACATTTTAGTGGACTATTAAACAGCGTTTTAAATGCACATCAATGTAATCGTGATATAACCACAATTTCTACTCCTGGGCGGAATGGAAGCATTTTTGAACGAAAAAATTTAAACTACAGATTCTCCATTTATCTCATACATTCTCAGAGGTCAAAAATGAAAAAACAAGATGTTAAAGAAATACACAATTTTAATAGGTCCCATGGAGTAACCACAAATACACAAAATTGTAATAACAAGTCATACTAATAGTTTAGGCGTTGCTTTGCAGATGCACTGGTTTTTGCAAACACAGTTGCTGGCTCGCTTAATTTAGATCGTGATGTATTATATTGATATAGCAGTGGATACTGGTTTATGAAACTCGTGCGTCGTATGTACCTTGTTGCGCTTGTGCAGCGAAAACTAGCCAGAAAACGAATAAAGCAAATAATTAGCAAAATATATGCTGACTGTGAAAGTGTTTTGAGTACGGTTCATTGGTAATCCATGCAGCAAACAATATTTAAACGGTGTCTGAACATATGCATCTTGTTCATAATTTCATTAACATAGAGATGCAGGATTCTATGTTGAACGAAGAGCATTTATGCTGCATTTTGTGTTACGGCAAACAGTCGAAACAGTTTAATGTTAATAGTAAATATACGGTGATTACTACCTTATTAGTCAACGAGATAGCTAGGGGCGATGAGAAGCGGAAGCGGATGGAAGCAAACGATCCTGATAAGGTAGCTGCGATATCCCCCCCACCCGGGATACCCCCCCGGGATACCCCCCTCCCCGAGGTTCATAATATACCTCCCCGAAATAAGTTAGTTTTCCATCAAAAATGCAATGCTTATTTTAGCAACATAGATATTTAAAAATCCAGTATGTTAAATCGACTATGGGTATTCATCAAAAACATGTAACCTGTTTCATTTGTAGCACGTTAATGTGTCTCGTGACTGCTTAGTATATATAGCTCTAACGCGATTCAATTTCACATGCTTAGGTAATTTTATTTTTATGGAAAATCCTTTACCTATCCGTATTTTCACAGTAACGACATTTCATTTTACAAATACAAATTCACACGATGAATCAAATACAGTTTTAAACTACACATGCAGTTCGTTTTACACCTCTTAGAGACTTTAGAAAGGTGTAACTAAAGACAAGGCCAGCTGCCTTACTGTGGCTTTAACAGATGTTCTAATATAATGTATTTCGATCGAAATAATTTATATATTCTTTTTATTTTTTTTCATTCTTTTTTTCTTAAAAAAGATTTTGTAATGAACTACGACATGCCGGCGTAGCCGCCTTTGTACGGAGAATAAGATTCTGCAACAGGAATCATAAATGTTGTTTCAAACATATACATTTTTTTTTGCATGCATGTCTTTATATATCTGAATTTACACTTGGTGCGTTTCTTTTTTGGGCCGTTGTGCGTCTGAACCCAGAAATGCAACTATGTAGGCGACTACTTACTTTGTACGGAGAGGGCAGTCAGTCAACAAAGCTAAAAATTAATTTCATTCTAAAAAGGGCTGAGATTAAGGCCAATATATGCGATGTTATTGGTTATATATGATGCTTTCTAACAATGTACTGCCCAGTTAGGCAGATCAAAAGTTGTCATACGCCTATCATAGGCTCACGTTAAGTTTTATTGCGTAGTGTGAAACCAGGTCTTAAATGGCTCAGGTGCATTTTGTACGAAAAGTGAAGAGAAACAATGATGTTGTGCGCACCGCCCTCCAATGCCAATCTGCCCGCACTGAAACGTGGATAATCATTCTGGCTATACACGCTTCTAGTATAAACAATTATCCATGGTATATTCTATGATCTATGATCATAATTATCCGCAGTATGGTGCATATGTCGATAATATTGTTGCATCCAAACCATACGTCATGCCACTAAAATCAACATCCAAAGTAAACTACATGTTATACCCTGTTAACAATACAGAAGTTAACACACATACCTCTATACCCACTACTACTCAGTTGTTTCCGAGGCCGCACGGCCTAATTCTGTAAAGTTAACATCGATGCCATCCAACTTCATACAGGCTCGTAATGCGGCGGTCCAGACAGCCCACCTTACCCTGGTCAAAGTAGCCCACATTTCCGTTGTTTACCCAGAATCGCCATAATAACTCTATGTAATGACTTTTATAAAACCTAACTTGTTTTCAGTACGAAAGAGTAGTAGAAAAAACGAGCTAGGTATTTTTGGTTTTTTATTATTTAATAAAAAAATAAGATAAAATTCGAAATATACTTAGCCCTGCCTCTTAATTTGCGGCCAAAGAAAAAATCCAGTGACGTTAAATATGACTACATTACGGACCTGTGTGCATCTACAGATTTTGAAACTAGAATAGCATTATTATCCAAAATTAATATTCCATTTCTAAACGGAAACGGAGTGGCCCATACAGCGTCGCCTTTTTTTTGTATATTAGCGTTTTAGGTATTACGCTATACGTCAAGCAAAACTTTCTCACAATTACTTTTCCTAGCAAAGCCCAGCACTATTGGCCCAGCACTTATCGTAAGATTCAAAGATGCCTGCAAATTTGTGTTCGCAAAAAAGCAGTTATCGCTGTAGCCGTTATGTTAGGCTGTCTAATTAATGAATTAATGGTATCCCTAATAACACTAACATTGACCTAGTCAGTCTCCACACGAATAAGGTATTTAGACACGGTTGTTTAACTCTATGTGATTGATCCATGCCATTGAGTTTATCTTTTTCGTAAATTTCGCAGATCTAATTAACTTTTCAGTAGTCCATAATTACTTTGTAGTATCGAGGTGCTAGTGTAGTGCAGAATATGTTAAGTGCCTAAAATTCTTGATGAACGAAAAATATTCGCCTTGTGACAACTATTTATCCATAAATCCTACCATACTTTTACCGTACCATTTTATCTGAGTACTCAGAATTGGTAAGAGCAGTCAATGACGAGCACAAAAGTAAGTTATCTTGAGTTTCTCTACTTAGCACCTCTAGATAAATACGCGATATTGTCATGCGTGTACGGAAACACTGAAATTGCCTGTGGGTAGTTATATCGCACCGTACCTTGGTCATTATCTGTCTCGGTATCATCCGTATCGGTCCACTTTCTCCTTGCGCTCAGTAGTCCGTCCGTGTCTGCATCGTCGGTTCTTTGCGGAAATGACAAGCCATCGCCCAAGCTGTACCCCGACCCACGCAATAAGTAACCGCGGACACCAACCATAATACAAAAGTTACCGACTCACCGAAGGCCTTTACCCAGTTATAAATAAAAAGCTGGGACAGCTCGAATAATCGAAATTTAATTAGGTGTTTCTATCAAGGTGTGCAAAAATTCTGAGACTACCCAAATCACGCATTGCTGTCTGTATTAAACACTACTCTAAGAATCATATTGAAATGTAGCTGAACCAAGATGTAGCGCAGTCGCTATATCGGCACCCCTGAAGACCACACGAACGAGCCGGGACGTTGGGAAGTCAATCGTGGTTGGAGTCAAGTAGCCGTGCTAAGCTGTAGTAAAGTCCATAGCTTACTCAACATAGCTGCAGCAGGTTTCACTTAGGCTAACTAACTTGGTTTGGAAAACAACGTTGGTGATATATAGCAGAAGCAAGCAGCAAAGCACAAGCAAGATATTTGACAGGCAAGATGTGCCAAATAAAATGAGAAATACTAGCTTGGAATTCATGCGCTCTTGAAAACACCATTATAAGTAATGGCATAAAGAAGACATATTGCTACACAAAGAGCAAGCTTTGAAATAACTGGATAATATCTGTTTGGAATAACGCCGCCATACTAAGCTTCGAATTTCTTCTTCAATAAGGAAGGCTGCCCATTCTTGCAGTCCTTATCTCATTGTCGGTCCCCATTCCTCCACCGAAGAGATGGGGTTGCTGTTAGTGGTTACCTTGTTTGATGCGACGGGGGCCTGGTGGCAGGGGTCTCTCCCATTGAGCGGTAGTCGTGCAACGGTTGGCCGCCATGGGGACTCTGGGGACCCGAACCCATCTGCGGAATGTTACTTGCTGTAGTTTGGCTCTGACCAAAGCCGGCCTCCACGTCCCCGGCCCGTTGCTGCGTTCGCGTGGTCTCCCGTGTGGGGTACCGAATGCCGTTACCTAGGCTAAGGGTGCAGCACAATGTACAATAAATTATGCAGTAGCATAGCAGTAGCAGTACCCAGCGAAAAACAAACACAAGCAGACGAAAGAAGATAATATACGCGTGAGAGAAGATCATAGAATGTAAAAAGAAGAATGCTCCAATAATTATCATATGATACGAGCTAACATAGTACAGTAACTGATGTAAGTGGGCATAGAGAAAGTAAGAGAGGAAGTAAGTGTAGTGGTTTTTCCTATACGGGGAAATGATGTGTGCAGGTCAGATTTTTTCAGTGCAGGTAAAGTATTTTTGCGATCTTGTTTCAGCGGCCCGGCAAGCAACCCATTCGGTACCCCATATTATTTGATACTATCGATGTAGAAGGGAGCTTCAAGTTGTATGCGAAAAATCAAAACAATTATTTAGTACCTATTTTTTTGTTTGTCAAACAGAACAAGGAGCGAGGCACGACAATAAGGCATGTTACAAAGCGTATTGCATAGCAGTGGTGAAGCCATATCTGTTTTTAATACCTACAAGGACTAGTCTAATTAGCTTAGCAAATGTTTAGGCGAATCCATGAGGCAGATTTTGATGTTGACGGTCATTAATGAGTGTTTCAATAGCCATTTACATTTTTTAATAGATACGTTATCGCAACCCGCATATAAATGGCAGCTATTGTTTTAGCCAAGGCATAGAAAAGTGCTTATGCAACTCATAAAGCCGCAACATTAAGCGAAAAACAAAACATTCTAAAGCATTAGTAATCTCAGGTATATTTAGTTAGGCGCTGTTTGAAACATTTTTCAAAATACGTCTTCTTTAGTCTGAATATATAAGACGACTTTGGGTTTTTGTTCGATAAGTGTTCAGTGGTGTTAATTTTACAAACGTGAATGAGGAATTAATAAACGTAAGCAATGGAAGACAGATTTATTTTATTTCTAGTTGAACTAGGCTTTGATACGAGTCGCACATGCTAGAAGTTAAGTATTAGGTTCTCGTTAGTTAGGTATTAAGGATTAGATTCTCATTTAATTATATCCACAAACGGTTTTACATGAGTTTCACACTTCTCACTGAAAAAAAGATTTTAGATTAACATGTAGATAACTAACCTTGTAAATACTGGAATAAACCACAGCTTCTTGTCATCACCGAAAACCTGACGAAAATTTTGAATACGACCCAAGTAGAAACCGCGCTTATCCGGCACTAGAAATCGATGTATAATTGCAAACATTTTTTTTTAGAAAAACGTAAAAATACCCATTAAATAGAGGTACTACACAATTTATATGACTAAAGCTGTCATTTACATTGACAAAACAAACCCTAATTTGGAAATATCAATGACATTGCAATAACTATGAAAACGAACGCAAAAAAAACCTAGTGGAAAGTCCAAGACGTTATAAATTGGAATTTGGAGTGGTTCGCAATGAAAATTTATTTGGCAACAAATATAAAAATAGAGCTTAAACATAAGTAATCAAATATCATCATTGAATAATGTGCATTAGGACCTTACAAGCTGAAGTGATTAAGGGGGCCCCTGATAGTGGGTATCCGAAACTAGTAACAACTACAAATTCGAGCTAAAAGTATCGTCAGTGAAGTTGTGACCATGCAGTATCATCAGTAAACACACTAGACCATCCCGATAGCAACTTCGTTTTTTGAAAGGAAATCCCTGGATAAGGAGGATCAAATGTATAACTTCCTAACTGTTATGTGATCGTAATTCTGCGTAAACTGCCTAGGCAGTCAAATAATCACCGCTCGAGAAAAAATGCTACGCACGTTGCATATTAGTTCAGGTTTATTTAGCTGTCATTTACTCAATGTTTTAGTTTTTGTCGCTGCCATTGCCTAGCACGTGCTTGGCATATAATATATAAATATATGTTATATAGAATAATATAAATTATATAGAATACAAACCGGTTCCAAAAACAGGCGGTCGAAAGCTTTCGAGTGTTGTTCTGTTTACCATAACCAGGTAGCAGTGATAACAGAAGAGAGACACAAGGCTGATCGCGAACATAATGGCAACGAAGAAAAGGAAAAGGATGTGCAAACGTCCCCACCCTTCGACTGTCATCGAACCCGTTGAATCGTCACGCATCGCCTATAGATATACAGGAAAAAGTGACATAAAATACGCATTTGACAAAAGACATATCATGCATAGCAAAGTTCATTGCAATTATAGGATATAATGAATGCGTACACTAATCGAATTCTGTAATGCAATAAATTCTTATTTATTACATCAGCAATTAACAGTTTTATTATTATTATTATGAGATAATCTGACATCGGGTATTTGAATATTCCTAGACCTTATGCAAACTAATAATCACACATATTAAAATTTACCACTCAGATTAAAATACGTATAGAGCTATTACGCTAATTAGCTCTAGTCCTATACCGTACCTCGCGTCCGCCGGTCCAGAAGCGAATAAAATACTGGCATGTAGTGGCAGCCACAAAGAGGCAGTAAATGATAGCATAGCCAAGGAAAAGGACGAAGAATTTATAATTGGCGTAGGCAACGCAGTTGTTTACCCAAGGACAGTGATGATCCATTTTTGGTAGACAGCGCGCACAAACTGAACAGTGATGCGTCCGGTCAGGTTTTAGCAACGTACATTTCTCGCAATACCTAAAAATAATAATATTAATAGAGTGTAACGTTAGTAAGGTTTCTTAGAAATATACGATTTTTAATTGTATTCGATCACATGGTGTAGTTACGCGCCTATAGAGTTCACAACGGTGATGCACTAGTGAGACAGAAATAATCCATTATACTACTATCTATCTATCTATTTGTCCGTCCATGTCGACTTGTTCCAAGTTAAATCGACTCCGAAAGTAGTTGCATTAGGATTTTCTAGGTGTGGCGGAGATTCATCTTAAGATTAGGCGAGCATGAGTTGGAGTCGATTAGATGCATACTTATTCATCAAAGTTGATGTGGGAATTTTTATTCTTTCAGGTTCTACAAAATGAGTACAATATTGAATTTTAGAGAAAACCTTCGATTTTTTTCACAAATTGGTGAATCCGGCGGACTTCAAAACCGAGAAAAAAACTGAACTAGTTAGATTAGAATGATCAGTTTCTAATACGTGTTGAATACTAATTCTTTACGCACCTGTTTCAGCACTATGCCAGTTTTTGAACACAATACCATTTGCGTTCCCCTATGTAATTTCTCTATCTATGGCTTCGCAAAGTAAATTCATAATGGGATAGTTGCCTCTTTTAGGACATGGAAAGCCCCGTAATCATTGTGCGATAATTGCTTAGATTGTACAAAAAGGAACAGGTTGAAGCCAAAGTTAAATATTTCTTTGTTGAATTTGGAAATAAATTAAGGCCTAGTGTTGTCATTAAGTAACCGGAATGAATGTGTTTGATAAAGGTGCTTAAAGGTCCACGAGTCTCTTGAGAAATTCAAGATAGCTGGCTGCGTTCATTGTTTCACTTTTAGCGAGGACTGTAGCGTAGCAGATACACCTGATGTTAATTGCAATTACTATTATCGCCTGACTTCCGAAAGTAGTTGACACTGCTACAACTTGGTTTCTCACCAGGGTGGCGTCATTCTCTCGTTTAATCCTTCTTCGGTTGGTAATAGAGATTAAATTATGCCTTTCTACAGTGAGTGCGTGCTCCTGGAGTGACTGCACGTAAGATATACGCATCTTCATCTGGCCTAGAACCAATTCACTTGGAACCCATAAATACTTCTTATTCCGTACTTTCATTATTTTTGCAATAATTTGGTGATACAGTAGATGTAAACCAACAAGTGCTTTGAACTCTGAAGTTCGACCTCGCTGATTTTCAGTACTCCAATCTTGCTTTTTGAAATATTTACACCAACGACGTACAAAGGTTTTGCTTAAGATCTCCATTTATAATGTCTTCACCAATATTCAATGTATTGCCGCAGGCTGCAACCTTCCGGGAGCAAAAATTTGATCACTGAGCGTCGATTTTCAAGACCTGGCATTTTTCCTTCCAAACTCATTTCTACTAGATCAACCGTTGACCAGTTTTCACTCACAAGTTTTTAGAGGATCAGTGTTTATTAGCCAAATTTCGTCTCCTTGCGGTGTGTAGTTAGAAAATTATTCAATTTTAGAAATAAAATATCACCCCAATTCTCAACTTATGAATATTAATATCATATTCTTTGATTGGATGCATATTTTTTTCGGGTGGTGCTTTCTTTAACAAAGAAACGTCGTGCCGATTTGGATAATAAAATACGAAATGGTTAGCGAAATATTAACCATTGTGGTTTTCCAGGGATACGATTATTTAAAATGGAGAAACAAAGTAAATGCAACAAATATCAAAATTATAGCAACGTCCTAGTAGAAGAATGGGAATAACTGTAGAAAGCTATAGGGTCTGAACCAGGTAAGGTCTTTGACTGGCAGCGCAGCACTGCCAGGGATTAACTTAAACATTAAGTAGATTTTTTTTGGGGTTTATATTGGCAATTTCATCATCGAGCTCAGTTATTTTTTTTGAATAGCAGATGTACAGTATGGTTTCACAGCGAACCTGTATTAGGAGTGCATTAATATTCGTATGTTTCCTATAATTATTCTGAATTTTAAATGACAATATATGGCAGAATATCAAGGTCTTTTGAAACAAAAATTTCAGTACCTGTTTTACACCTAAAAGCGCCGATATAAATCAACATTTATTCTACATAGTGGAAAAGAAGTCAAATTGGAATCACTCAAATTGACTCCCAAATTGATTCCCTATTCAAAAAAATTCCTTGTTTTCTCAGTGCATTCTTACCTTACACTTCCATTGTAATTCCTACATAATATTGGCAAATGTCTGATTTGACTCTCAAGGACCATTTGCTGGCCCTGTTCTGTTGGTTCCTTCTCCAGGCGGTCTAATGTTTCTGATGACAGGTAAAAGTTTCTGAAAGTCCAACGGAATTATGTATATAGAATTGAAGCCCTCTAAAATGTGTATCTGTTTAACATTTATATGATAAAGGTTGCAATGCTAATACGTTGTTTATGCCTTGAACATAATCGCGACTGCCGGTTAACGAAGTACTATAGTTTACACAATGCTTTCCAAAAAAGTATAAAATTTGTTTCTTACCGTGGTATTTCACCGGGATCGGTAAAAATAGTCTGCCAATAGGACCAAACAAACATGACGAAGGATACATGAAATATTATCAGGTACAACACTTTCTCCACATAACTTTCCACCCTGACTGAAAATAAAACATAAATCGTCATGGTTTAAGATAAAGTTGCAAGATGAATAAACGAGAAACACTCTTCGCTTTACCTTACCTATATTACCAATAATACAATTCAAAGATATACAGTTGTGAAGATCAAATGTGAATCCTTCCAAGATGCTTTTGCAATGCGTAAATTTGCAGAGCTTTGTCTTCGAAAGACGCTTGCAGGTGTTAGCGAGTCATCTGTCGACACTTGAGAGCCTTTCTCTAGCCCTGAACACTCACAGGCGCATAGTTGTATAACATAGGCGTAATATGACCAGGCAACGATGGTGATGATGAGAACTACCGGTAGCCACTTGAAAAGGCGCACACAAAACATGCATGGTCGGGAGAGACACGACATTCTTGCCGCTCCTCCACCGCCCCTTCCGCTTATCCAAGTGATCTGCCTGACTCGCCACTGCGGCAACTGCACCAAAAGCGACAAGCCAACACAACACGATTTGCGTGGGCCCTTGGGGGTCACCGAATAACAAGTGTTGTGCCGTGCACGCACACCCCAAGAGATGAGGGCCTTATCTGAAATATTAGCATTAAGAGTCTAGCTTGTAATTCAGTTAATAACTGGGAGCTAGATTGTAGAATGCATATATTATATTTAAATATATGAGCAATATATGCTGTCCAAACCTAAACTCCCATTGACACAAAGAATCTTATGGGCATTTTAAAGACATAAACGATAATGCACGGTAGAACTGCTATTCTCATTAAATTCGGCTGAGCAATAAATTTTCTCTGAAAAAAAATACTTTAAAAATTCTATTTTTTTTTATTGTCACATAAGGCTTGAGACTAAGGCAGCGAAAAGATCTTGATGTCGTATTAATCTGTTCAAAAGCCTTGAGGATGTTCCTTTTATAAAAACAAATGGCGCGATGGATCATCACTGGGGAGGGCCGATTTTTATGAAAAGAACGCAAAAAAAATCAGTTTTGTGCTCTTATTTCCTTCTTCTCATCCGATGATTCGGGTATGAACGTATCGAATTTTTCTACACCAATGGGTGAAGCAAGCCAATGAAGATTTTCCGTTGGAAAAGTTATAGTGCGTGAATAAAAGTTGAATTCAATGCAATTTGGTTTCTGTATCTTAAGAATTACGAAGTTTAAGGAACGTGGTTAAAGCAACAAATAAAGATCACTTACTAAATAGTAAAAAAAAAATTACCACCTAAAAATTTTAGAAATTGGATCAGAATATACTTCTAACCATTAATTAGGCTAGCATAAGAACTACATTCCATAACTTTCTAAATTTAGATCGCAGCAATAATCAAATGCGCAATTTCTGAATCGATTATTTAAGCTAAATTTGCCATCATCAGACCTTCACGACACGCCCAAATGAAAGTGATAGGTGGTTGCTTACTGCAATAAAAACAAGTAATCAATCAGTATGCTTGTAATCATTATTGATGTGAAGTACGTAATACAATAAAAAGGGCAGTTTCACCGGATCTATAATGACAATTAGTATGCTAGGCTTTAGTAGTCTTTTAAGGCAATCGGTATCTGCAAATAAGCCCAACACAATCTTAGCAAAAATTTTGTCCCAAGACATAAACCCTTGCGCGCCGCCAGTATCTATAAAGTCCGTATAAACTGCCGTATTCACAATAGCTTTCTCAAAAATTGCAACTTCTTAATTCAAAAAAGCATTTCATTTTAAAAGTGGCTGGACGATCCCACTAAAGCGATATTTATTGCGAATATTTATTACTCTAATAAAGACTACCTCAACAGTGATGATCTTTTCGTCATGTTTTTATGTTCTGAAATGATCATTGCCTAGTTTTTCTGAGACGCAGAATTTCCCAAATTCCCAAGTGCAAAACAATTCGAAGTTCATTATTACTCTGCGGACGACTTAGAAGAGCAATACTTCCCAATAAATAATGTGACAGTCGACCAGATTTACAAATATAAAATACACATGAGCTACAACTATAATACTGTTTCGTATTGCAATAGGAAATCGTAATCGTGTATTCATAATTATTATGATAGGACCCTTAATTATGCAGTCATCGGTCTCTGAATAATCTCAGCTTGCACAAATATGTGTTCTTTAATATTTTTTACGCTAGAAAACACTTTACTACAAAACTATTTGAATAAACGAACTCGTAGAATATTGGAACTTTGTATTGCAGCGACGCCATTATTCGTAAGCGCATGACAACTCATTTATAATTAGTTATCGGATTTTTTTAAAACACACTATATTTGTTTCTTACTCTGGGATGGCGTTCAAACTATATACACATGAGACATGCACAGTTTGCTGAAGTGGATAAATATTTTTCAGGAAATTAACGAAAGAGGGTGCCGATGATAAGACAAAACTGACGCAAATAAATACTATGAAGATTAAATTCAAATAAAACATAGTTTAGAAAATTCAGTCCATGACTGATATACGAAGCGTGAAGCATCTGTATGAGATACTAATTGCACATAGACACTGCCTAGTTTAGTACATTAAAGTAAGAAAAGATGAGAACAAACAGCGCTCAGGCTCGCTATATATA
>NW_019213457.1:560451-641765 GCF_002532875.2 Varroa jacobsoni
ATTAAGGAGCCTGAATGTATAAGCATCCTTCTGTTTTGTACTAAGATGGATAGTTTGTTGTAGCCTGGTTTAGCGCCCACCCACTCTGACAAACTCCAATAAAAGGTGTAACATATTATGGCCATTGCTTTTCCACGCTGTAAGACATGCGTTCCCGGTTACCTAGTGAAAATACACTGCACCTTTTTTAAATACGATAACACCTGTTCAGAGCTACTTCGTTCATAATACGCTTGAAGCGAGATCCGCAGCTAACATTATGCAGAGATCATCAATAAATATATTGGGGATGAATCTACAAAAATAAACATAATAAGCTATGGCGAATTTATTTAATTTTTCCTTTCCAGTCAATACTACATGCAAACATTTGCCTGCATTAAGCACAGATGCCATGTTCATTAACCATACATGTTGAATTTAAAATGACACGAAAATATCCCATCGATAACATTGATGTCTCACATTAATAAGCTACACTTAAACAAAAATAAATATTTAAACGGTCATTTGGAAGTGTTAGCAGAGATATACCTAATTACGTGTTCATTTAATACTACTGTCCTTCGCTTCGATTACAACCACAATTCTGGGTCTAAACCAGTTACTTGCCTGTTTCAAAATTTTGCTATCCGTTTTTCTGCACGCTCCTAATATTGACATTGAGAGGGTCGCCGTTAGCATCAGGACATGATGGACGCTTGCTCGATCGAGCCCCGTACATGATAAAATGTGCACGTTCGCAGCCAACCAACCCCACTAATTTGTTGAAATACAAGTGGGTGCGCTATCTTGCTAAATGACATACGGTGTACCATTTAAGACATGTATCCACGGACCCCCTGCAGTTTTTAAAACAACCATATAACCTTCTCGGTTAACGAATATACCTCTCTAAAGAACTACGGCAATATGATGATTTGTCCACCAGACAAACCACTCATAACGTGGACATTAGGTGAAAGTTTTGTTTTGCGCTCTAGTGGAACGCCTTTCAACAGTCACTAAGGGATCAAGAACTGCCTGCTATTCAGAGCTAAAAGGGTTTAAGAGCAACCAATATCAAGAAGTCTCTTGGTTTCACTATATCTACACAGATTTTGCCCGACTTTGATGGTCTTAGATTGGTACCTAAAGTGTTTTTAACAATCCAAGCTGTTCCTACCATGTACAATTCGGTCTGACGGTGTATAACAGCAGAATCACCATAAACGCACTTGAAGCAACTTTTGCAGAACTCAGACGATCTTTTCTGTACGCCTTCTGCTGTTTAGCAATCTATTTCTACTTTTTTAGCAGCCGCGTACTATCCAGTCATCGACATCGGACAACCAAGGAAGTTTGTGCGGATATACGACTAGGAAAAATAGATGCAAAATTTGTTTAATTTGTAACATACTTTAGTATACAACTAATTTAAAATACCTGTAATATCTCTAAATAAAATAGTATTGCGATAGAAGCGGCCCAACGGTGATATTTTTGCTTTTACTGCAAAGGCTTTTGGCGTCTTGCCGTTCGTGTATTGCATGAGAGACTGAAACATGTATAACTTAAAAACAAGTTTAGATTCAATAAATGACCGTAAGAGACAACAATATTCGTCGCACATTTGTTAATATTAATAGTCGTAAGATCATAAACGGTATTCGCGACTTCAATTCTTTAATAATCAAATTACTTTTAGGATCGTTTTCCCCGAAATAACAGTTAACCATTCGGCTATATGGGACCTGACACTTCATCTGGAAGATAGTTCTAGTAGCTACTTGAACGTCTCTTTCTCGAAATTCTAGAAACTGCAAATTTGAGACTTGCAACTTTGCAAAAAGAAGACCACATAAATTTACACTGCGATAAACTGCTGCGTGTACGAATCTCTTATGATTTTGCATAGAACAGACGTTAGAATTGTGGGTACCCGTTTTCTGTCTCGAATGAAGAAGGGAGATTATGGAACAGTTAATAATGTTATAAAAAAATTAGTCGCGCTCAAAAATGTGACGGAAAGTGAGAAACAGCAACATACTTGACTAAATAGTCTACGGATCTGCGCATGTATGCCGGAATTCCACTGGGCATATCTCTTTTGTTGCGAGCTTTTGTCATATTAAAGCTTCGGTATTATTGCTCGGTGTATCGTGCCGAGGTTTTCCCTGCTGAAGAGGATGCCGCCTTTTTTAAGATTAAAAATAACGATTCCATAATATGTATCCTGATTAAAGTATGATTTTGAGTGAATTGGTGTACACAACCGTAAGTTTTTTTTTCGAGAATGAAATTTTTATGTACAAAGCTGTGTGGTCATATATCAAACAATAGATACTATTTTTGATCGTTCTGAAATATCCAGAACCGATGTATCAAACTTAGGGAGACCCTTGAATTAAATTTTTTTAATCGTATAAAGAGCTTGTCAACTGTTGTTCCTTGAAACATGATTCACGCTTCTTAGGTTTTTTGTTATTTCTCTATAATTTAACCTAGAGTTATTTTTAAGACAGTCTAAAGTTTTCTAAAAGATTATCAAACATCCATGTCCATATTGCATGCTATCGACTAAGTTGAATTTAATATTCTCTACTGCATAATAGATTTTTGTGCCTTCCCAAAATCGAAAAATGCATAAACCTTAACAATTTAAAATCGTGGAGCGAGCACGTCGTATTCGCGGTATCCAACAAACGATCGTTAAATCGACATCACTTACAAAAAGGATATTCTAACAAAAATCATTCCTCAGAATTTCAAGAATTTTCAAAATTGTTAATTGATTATAAGTTTCTGTATCAAGGATATTCTAATATTATACTAATGTTACGGGAAGTATAGCGGTATTAATGTAATTATTTCTGTATATTTTGTCCTCGACCTTTGAATCGCATACTGAAATTTCGCCAATTTTCCTAACTTAAAAAAGCGTTACCGTTTGTATCATTAATTGTTGCTACCCTCATGCCGCAGATTTCTCTTTCAATTTACTCTTTAACGGAAAATGGAGCACTGTATTTCCATCAAATCTGATACAGAAATGGGACAGCGAACCTACTAAAGTTGAGGAATGTTTTATTTTATATATTCCAACCTTTCGGCGCAAACGAATTTATATTATGTGCCCAATAAAGAGATTTAAAAATGAGGAAATGTTTGTGTTATGTTTTTTCAGTAGTTAAAATTTCAGTTAGAAATTTACGTTTCTAGCTAGCGTTTCCGAAACGATATATAAAAATGTACTTGTTTCCTATAAACAACACAAAACCGAATATACATCTTGCTGAACCGTCTATCCACACAGTCTAAGCTGTTCTACTCATCAGAAGAAAATCTTTGGTAAAATCATCAACATAAAACGTTGAAAGAACGATTGGATTTGCGCTGCTAAATATTTTAATTGGATTAGGTTTAATTTATAATTTATAAAATATATAAAACATTTTCGGCAATAAAGCACATCAAGAAAATTCAAGTTTTATTCGAGTGCTAATAGATTAACTAACATTAATAGACTTACGAAAGAAGCATTGTTTTAACAAAGATTACAGATCTGTTTTCCAATTAATTCAAGTTACACGGAACATTCATTTCTTGCCATCTACCCGACCTACATTATGAATCTGAGTACGAGAACCGACCCTTAAAGTTTTCATCATTGGTCACCTGGGGCCTTTTAGTTCTCACCGTAAACATAAGCAACACTATTTTTTAACAACATTGGGCGCTTCTCATCACTTCTTAAATATTGAATATCTCTTTTTTTGTGTACTTTATAATGGCTGCCCGAAACAATTTGCAAACGATATATTATGACGTTCCCACGAATGAATACTAAATTAACCTGGTTTGGTCACTATTCAAATAGATGTCGTCAAACAAAATTGTTAAACTAGGCAAAGAACTGTTATCCACCTTCGAAAAAAGAGGGAAATATATTTTGCTAGAAAACAAACTTCTAGATTGGCATGCATTATCTGTAGTAACGCCATACGCTGAACCTAACTTCTTGGCTCCGCCATACGAATACATGCTTTTGTATTACTATACTACATATACAAAAGCTATTTGGCAAATCAGATATATTTAGAATAACAACCTGGTTATTATCTATTTTGTTTATACAGTGCCGTGTAAGCCAGCTAACCGACGCATGTGGCTTATACCTACAAAAAATTAATCACAACTCCGAACAGTCAATTAAATAAGCCTACCAAACCTATTTCTTCAACAAAACAGAACCAAAAAAATTATTTCAAATATGTTCCATTTTATACTACACACAGCTTGATTACATACGGTACCACCTAGATGCATCCAGATGTCCATGCTTACCGAATAACCGGAAAAATCAATGGATCGTATGGAGCAACATGGACGAAATCTTAGCGCGGCGGGCCTACGGCTATGCGCGCGGCCCTCTTAACATTTTATACATGTCGGAAAACTTGTGAGGTATTAATCGCTATCATATTAGGCGACACACACGAATGTACCGCCTACATAATACAGAATAACATGGGTGGAGATGTCCGCGCACTGTCCCAGCTGCGGCCTCTACTACAACCGTGACAAGTTCCCAATCACATCAACCACTGTACCTCGATTACCACTACAAAGTTACACAAGCTGCTATAGAAACACAATTGGACCACCATGCGTCTGCTTAGTTGTCAAATTGTTCTGAACAGCCTGCTCGTCGTTGTAGATTACGACGCAGTGTTGGCCGATACCCACTTGAGAAAGGACATGCAAAGCGCGGTGATATTGAAATGAAACTGAAGGAGCAACCGCACTGTCGTTTCATCTAATTGCAGTACTAGAATTTTACTAAAGAAACCAGCTGGTAACTACTAGCTTCAATCGCCTAGGCACAGAGCAGGTAATACTTCCATTAGGTAAATGAAGTGTAGTCATAGAGGCTAGGAATACTAAATAGCAAACACGTAAAGCAGTGATGGGAAAGATGTGTGTGTAGTTGTGAGCGCTTCTACATGATTGTTTTATAGTTTTAGTTTGCATTAAGATTAGCAATCACGAACATTCCGGCCTTTTGTTCGCCGTAGTAACAATCTGACGTAATAAAAGAGATTTGTTTTGAATTGTCATTTGATGTATAAAAAGCTTACACGGCTGAGTCCTAAAGCTCATATTCCTGAGATAATTCTAATTAATAAGTAAAATAAATAACATAAACGACTGTTCAACTGAAGAATAACAGAGCTTACTTGCGGGGAATAAACACGGCCCACAAATCGTTTTGTATCTGATTTGTATGCTTATGAATCAGAGGAAAGTAGAGTTGAGAGTGGACTGGTACACCTAGATTTTATGTAAAGTTCTACGATTTTCACAATTTTATTTAGCTTAGATTTTGCCGATTTGTTTGACATTTCTTCCTGACTTCTTCTGCAACTTATTCTCCGCAAGGAAGACGTATCTTAAAATTTGCCGTTTTAACTTTATGTTAATAAGTTTTATGTACAGGTGTGAGCAACCTACCATAAAAAAGGTGCTACTTTTTGACCATGTGAGAGTTTGATATTACGAGGTTCACAACCTCTATCAAGGTTTTGCAATCGAATGGTCGAAATTTCGTCTGGTCGAAAAGAAGGAGCACCAGACTAGTTACTTGAAAAACACTTTATAAGATCTTACGTTTATTAGGCTGATAATACAATTCATAAAATAACCGAGCAGTTTGATCTAGATATGTCCCATCTGAACGATTTATTACGCAGGTCCTACTTAGCGAATTGGATCAGTACATTAATATACACTTGAAACAACCGCTTAGCCTAAAAATAAGTTTACGGGTTTCGTCAGATCTCAACAGTTCAATGAAATAGGCAAAATCGGAAAACTTCTAAATATGGCCGGCGAGCGCTCAAACGTTAAAACTGAGACGTTGTACTGAATATTCAGTGATCACCTGAAATATATCCGTTACTAGTCTTGTTTCCACAAATCGTATAGATTATCATGTGTGTGAACTTCAAAGACTAATAGTAAGTATCTCTCGCTCCTGAGTAGCTGAAAAGCCGAGGTTCTGCTCTTTATGTAGAATGTCTGTACTTTCCACCATAGAGGGCGCCCCAATCGGCGTACCATAATAAAGATGGCGACTCCCATATGACTGCATGTGGGTGCCGTTTGCTTTACTGAAGAATTTTCTGTATTTTGAGGCAGTTGTTAAATATCTATGTAAGTAGCTAGCGAATGTTATATACACATTGCTGATCGCTAAATAGTTCTGACGTAGGTAGAGCCTGACGGCGTCTTCTCCTGAAAGTTGTATAAAGCCAAGCGAGAGGTACTCCTAGTTGTTTCTCTACTCTAACAGTCATGTAATAAACATTCAACATATTGATATATTTTACGTTAAAGATTTTCATAGCCCACTAAACTGTTCTGAGGGTGTTAGATAACTGATTCAAGTTATTCATTAAAGGTGATAAGTATCACATATGTCATTCTGCTCATGAACGACATATCTGTGGCAGATTATAAACTGATGGTATGGAGAAACCATCGAATGATGGTTTTACGCTTAACTGATAATTACGGAAAATGCTTTATGCAATGGGTCATTGTGGGTATAGTTCTAAAATATCTTACCACCAGGATAAGACCGAAATAGAATTACTTTATAATAAATCGTTTCCGTAATCTTCCTTGTCTTTTAGAGCATTATAAAATATACGTAGTACAGGAATATAGTAAGCATCCTAACTTGTTTAATTGTGTCACCAATTTTTCTATGTGTTCTTGTATTCTTGCCTCTTATTTTAATTATAACGAATCGACTTGGCAGGAGTTATTAAGAATTTGTTCTTTGTCATAAATGACCATTTTAAATAAGGTGTAGTTTATAATTTGTGAGATTGAGTGTGCATATATCGTCAATAAAAATCCCTTACTGGCATATTGCTGAAGCATATGTCACAAAGCCAATCACACAGGATGTTCAAACAGTAACCGAAATAAACGACCTTTGTATGCAAATATGAGGTATTAAAGTATGCATTTAAAAAAGAACTAAAAAAAAAATGCAGTCGTTAAATTCACTCCTGTTAGTTTCCTGCTTCCTGTTAGTTTGCGCGATAAAGAAGTATAATAGTATCTATCTTTACTATTAAATTAGCTAACACCTGCATAGCCTCTATTTGCCACATCACATTTGAAGCCGTCGGATCGCAGGCCCTATTCAGCGCAACTTCAAAATTGAGAAAAGTTCTGTGATTGATGATCTTATGATACAATACGTTTGGAGGACCTTAAATATTTATTAGGCGGCTAAACTGGAGAGTCTTTGAGAAGAAATTGCAGTCCCGCAGATCAGGACGATAAGTATTTTGTCAAAATAGAATTCACGGAAGCAATCAAGAAGCGTCCTCCAGACCGGTTAGCTATGTTATTATATTGTTCCTATATATAAAGATTAATATTTATGTTTGCCATAGGTCGGACATTCGTTATCGCGCCATGATGATTCCGGCAACAAACATTGTCATAACTATGATAAATTGAAAATCCTGGCAGTGAATTAACTCGTTAAGTTTGTGGGTATTTAAAATTTCTAAGTCTAAAGGGTACCAAAATGAAATTACGACAAATTTGAACAAATAGTTTTTCCGACTGCACTCGTGCATTTAGTGCAGGAGCGGTCAGAAGATCAACTTCCAGCTGAAACAGGAATTAATACAATTCGATCTACATACGATACGATAGACATAGCCAGTATTTTATGATCCTAATTATATAGTTAGCAACATGTTTTCTAACGGTCTTTTTAATGGTTTTAAGGTTTAGTAGTCCAAACTACCGCGTCGACCTAGTTTTTTTTTATCGACTTGCTTATTTCTCAATACTGATTTTCTTTAATTGAGCAATTAATTGAAATCGATGCGCAAGACATTTTACAGATCTTAATTTATAAAATTAAGCACTGCTGTTATGAGTCATAGTGACGTTATAGCAAAAAAATAATTGTATTAGCCTAATTATTTCGAGGAATTGTATGCACTCTTTACAACTCTCTGCATCGCATTACAAGTTGAACTTATTTTATATCCCCACTGAAAGTTGCTATTTTTCTTGACCTACCTTTATCTGATCTCATTTGTATTATATTATATATCAAAACTTTTACGATCGCGTGCACCACAAACGGATGATTTAATTGGGTATTTTACTCATTAAAATGTTTTAGTCCATGCTATATGTAGGTCTTAGGTAAAACAATTGACATAAGCTTCTGAAAGTAATTTTGCAGACAAAGCCTATGTTTGTAAGACATCTTATAAGCTGTTGTAGTTAATTACATATTAAAAGATGATGTTGCTTTAATGTAATACGACTAGAATTATTATTTCCAATAATGTTTACATTGACGGTAGCACTTGCCGATATATCTGCATATATTTAGAGTTCGTGTAAAGCGATTATGAGAATCAGAAGGTTTTTTTCAGTATGAAGTTCTGAAAGAGTTCGCAAATTTTATATGTATCATCACATTTTCTAACTTATTTTCACTTTGACTGACAATTGTACCAACGTGTTTGTAAAACTCCGCACCATGTCTTAGATCAGTCCTAGAAGACGATAGCCTCTCTCTTGATATACAGAAATGAAGGGTGTCCTTTATCTGGGGCAACTTTTGGAAAAAAGTAAGTACACGGTTTCTTTGAGGCTGCCTTGAACTTATTTGCTGCTGTTTACGAAAATTGCACAAGCGATTTCCAATACGTTGAAAATTAAAAGTCATGAAAGTAATAATTTATTAGCAAAGCATGCTTCTAGTATATGATTTGTTTTTTTTATATCGGCTAAGACGAGCCCGATCAACGACTAACATATGCGGGTGCCTACGAGTCGGTTGTAGTGTTTTTCCAAGCAAGGGTTTTAGCCCTATTCGGGGAAACTACCGACATACCAGATTTTTTTTTGTTTTAGTGACAAAAACCCAGTGGCTCAAGAACACGTGGGATTGAAGCTAAGTAAAAAGCTCTGGCGAAATTTCGGTGATGAGGCGAGGTCTAAAGCTGTTTTCACATATGAGAAAACCTATGACGACAATAAAAAGGATGGGTGGTAACCACTTAATTTCTGAGGTGATGGCTACAGGAATCCACTCATCACCTAGAAAATATTTTATGGAAGAAGGTGCGACGGGATAAGTAACCTGTTGTCTGGTCATGAACCCGAAGAATAGCAGGCATATCAGGTACACTTTAATAAGAAAGCAAGCCTTACAATTGACGGAAAACTTCTCACCAAAAGCATACAGACTTGCTTTGCCTAAAAGGAGATATCTCCAGGGCCGCAAATGATAAAATCGGTGCGTCAAAGCAAGTATAACTTCAATTACTCCAGCATACATCATGTTAGGGACTAATTCGAAATAATAAAACACCTCGATACACGCTAAGATTGCGTAAGCGGGATGCATATGTGAGCTGAGCTTATAAAAAGATATGCAGTGTCCAGATTTACGAGATATGAGTGTGCTGGAAGTCGTCTATGCATCTAAGAAGGGTTGCAGTAAGGCCAATGGACTCAACGTAACTGACTAAATAGCTCCGGAAGTGCGTGGTTTTATGGCGAATACAACGTTAAGGAAGAATATATGAGAAGAATCTTTTATAAAATTGAACAGCGACATGCGTTTTAAGCGCAAAAGAGCTAGCACAACAGAGTGGGTGAGATGTGCGCAGTGTTATGGTCCATACACATAAGGTCTCGGATTCAAGCTCCAGCTAAAACGGTGATTTTTCCATTATTTGAGTTATTAATATTGGTACTTTACGCTGTGAGTTTGGTTATACTGCTTACTTGGAATATCTTCGAAGTTGTGTCTACTGCACCAAGGCAATAAAACGAACAAACCGCTTGCGGTGGGGGACAATCTACATAAGTGAAACTCGACCCTATTTTACGTCTCAAGTCCAAGTTTTTGACGGTTAGATGGGTCAACTTTTTTGAAAAAACCGACCCAGTTTCGTGTACTTCCATAACTGTTTGGGTCTGGGCATGAGCAACATCACGGGTTTGCTTCTTTCTCTTTTTGAGCGTGGCATGTCCAGCTCGACAACCAGAGTGTTTAAAAAATCTTTTCCTAGTAGTACCATACGTATAACTTTGTAACACAATGTGAAACTGCTCATTGTCTCTTCATAATTATTGATTTGCAGGCTAAAATGCTTATCTTCAGTAATAAGGCTTTAAAGTAGTTTGTGCGTTGTTGGAAAAAGATCGACATCAAGGTAAGCGTCGTCTGTTAAGATACTTAAATATTAAAATTTTTTTATTATTGATTATTTAATAAATCAATAAATTAGAAGACTAAAAACGAGTAGATTGAGAATAGTTGTTAAAGGGTAAAAATTACTAGCTAATCCTAATTTTTTTTTAATATTCTCGCGGTTTCTTATTCTAGCTATATTTTTTTTATTCTCAAGATGTCTGACTTCTCAAAAATTGTGAATCGTTGAACTTTGAGTTAAAGAGTTAATGACCCAAATGAAATTGTGAAAACAAGCATAGTGATTTAAGCTAAGGTCAATTTAACACATTTCCGTGAGTTTGAACAAAATCGGGTGTATAAGTAATCGACTTTACATAAATGTCCCGGATATAAGATATTTATTTTAACTGACTTGACCAACTTTAATACAAAATGGTGAATTTGCGTATTGTCGCTGGTAGCAAAGCCGTCTTTCTCTTCTTTAGCCTAGAAGTAAGATAGGCAAGCATTTTGACCGCCCATATTTGACCTGAAATGCTTTACTGCTTTCCGATTCTAAAATCTTTCGGATGCTAGTAAAGGAAGTCATGTAGATAAGATGGGTGAGATTTATGATGTCGTATAGATCTCATCCAATTTATCAGAACACGGTTGTGCAGATTTTAGATACAGGACAAAGGGGATTTTTGTCTAACCTTTTTCTTGCTATAGCCTTTCCAGGTGCTAGTCTAATAAACATAAAAATGTGACCTAGTCCAAAAGTGCAAATTTTCTTTATATGGGTAGCTTCTCTCGCCTACTTTTTTAGTTGACTGACGACTTCTACAACAAGGCACTCGGCCCGTACATAATTTAGACTGGCGAACCATGAAGAGCGCGTCTATGAAATGTAAGCATGAAACTCTAGCAGAATTTTTGTAAAATACTTTTTAGTCATCATCGCTATCGTCGTGCCCATTTTTTATAATTATTACATTTTTGCTGTTCATTAGGAAAAACCTTATGACGTCTAACCAGGGATGCCATGTCGCTATCTGATATAGCACCCAACTGACCATTCAACATAACCGTTTGCTTTCACTACAATTGAAAGGACAGATAACAGTCACAATGGACTATCTGAGTCGAATAAAGTCGACTGTCGTTGATACGGTCTCCAACCTTTCATCTGTGCTGACCGGCAACCCTCTAAGCGGGCAATACGAGATGGGTGCATACCTAGGAAGCTATGGACCCTGCCTACTTTGGAAAATGTTTCAGGCTACAAAGAGATCGACTCGAGAGGAGGCTTGTGTCTTTCTACTTGAAAAAAAATCCCTTGACAGGTAATGTAACCTTTTCTCCGCATTATCAACATCGCCAAGATCCTAGTTCTGTCATTATGCTATATCTAGATTAAGAGTGATATGATTCGGCAAAAAACATTCAATACAATAAACCCACATATCTGCTTCTGGGACGTCCTTCTATCGTAAACCGTCGAAAGTCGTACTAAAGTGATGTTATTCTGTAAAAACTACTTCGATGCAGAAGGTGGGGACACGTGGGCACAGAGAACTATACATTATCTCTCATACCATTTTAAAATCAGTTGGTTAAAAATAAGTAGTAGTAGATAGTAAAATTCCAAATGTATGGAATTTTTTCTTGTGGGTAAGTCTTATCTAATGCGAACGTCCTGTGATAAAAAAAAAAAAAAAACTAATATTTAAGTAAATTAATTTTCATGTCTAAATATACTGAAAACAGTCTTTAAGGCGTTTGATATTTGTGTGGTGCGGTCCCTAGCACAAGTACAACACGGTGCTAAACTTTTGGGTTTCAGCGGTCAGATGTCATTTACTGGGATAGGTCACTATTATTAATTACGACTCGAATGACGCTAGCAGGTTCTGGGACATTTAACAAATATGTTACAGCACGTCATGGTCCAATATTTCCTTTGCTGAGCTTTGCTTTTGCATCGGAAAAGGCTTCTTATTTTTTTATATATATTTGACCTGTTAACGTAGTATATCTACGTATGATTTTATTTTACCAAACACAATTTCTATTTTAATGTACAGAAGAGACTTTCAAGAGTGTTTTGTGATAAAAAAAAACATTAAAAAGTATTTAGTTTACTGCTGAATTCTGTGTGAGCTAAGCTCCACTTTGTAGAGCATTTGTAGGTGAACACCTTAATGTGTGAAGAAATCTCAAAAACAATGATGCTTCAAACAAATATATAACCGGCTGATTATCTTGCATTTACCGGCAAATTATGTTTTTATACTTCTGTGAATTTCCTCGATAATAAATTAGTTTAGTATCAGCCATGTATTATTGCACAAATAGAAATTCGTCGATTTGCTTAATAAGCTGAACGTTATTTAACGAGTGTGACCGACTTGCAGGTACCCCAAGGCAGAGCGCGAATTTGCGCTGACTATGCTGAAACGAGGCGTGGCAGGGCTTACACGACTGCGGCACCCCGCCATATTGACAGTGTCGCACCCTTTGGAAGAGTCTCGAGAATCCCTGGCTTTTGCAACAGAGGCCTGTTTTTGTTCATTAGCCAATATTGTAGCAACCGAACGGCCCGCTTCTCCAAATGTAGAAATTCCAGAGGCTGTCCGGGAGTACAAATTACATGAAGTCGAGATAAAGTACGGTCTTGCTCAGGTGTCAGAAGCCCTTGCTTTTCTTCACCAAGCGAAGCTAGTGCATGGAAACGTTTGTCCAGAATCAATAGTCATTAATAAAAAAGGCGCTTGGAAACTAGCGGGCTTCGAACAGTGCAAAACATTAACGGAGGAAACTGCGAGATATAGTTTTGACTCGACATCACCGACAGCAACTCTGCCTAATTATGAATACATTGCACCGGAATGTGCACTCCAAGAGATGTGTTGGCCGGCAAGTGACATGTACTCCTTGGGAGTCCTGGTCTATGCTGTGCATATGAATGGGATTACGCCATATTCAACACGAGGTAGCTTTGAAACACTCAAAACTTGTCTAGAACAGATGAAAAATTTTCCTAAGGCAAAACTGCAAACTCTACCCCAAGGCGCCAGAGAGTATGTTAAGTTATTATTAAGTTTTAACCCTCAGCTGCGGCCTGACGCCCATCAGTTTGGAAAGCTTCCATATCTTGAGGATGTGGGTGTTAAAACGCTTCGGGATCTCGATTCATTATATCAGCTTGACAAGGTAGCGAAGAGCCACATATACAAAGGTCTGCCACCCATTGTTGAGAAATTACCGAAGCGAATCAACCTGTATCGAGTGCTTCCGTGTATTGCTGGCGAGTATGTAAACGCTGAAATGGTTCCCTTTGTTTTGCCGACTGTACTAATCATTGCGGAAATGAGTTCACCGGAAGAGTTTGGAAGTTCGGTATTACCTGAGCTTCAGAAAGTGTTTCTTTACACACAGCCTGTACATATAATGTACCTTCTGCTCCAGAAAATGGATCTTCTAATCTCAAGGTGCCCCCCTGAAGCAGTAAGAGACCATCTGCTTTCGATGGTTTACCGTGCACTTGAATGTAATGCTCAGCAAATTCAAGAGCTTTGTCTCAACACTATTCCAAATTTTGCCCAACTTGTGGAGTACGGCTCAATGAAGAATCACCTCTTGCCAAGGATCAAGAAGCTGTGTATTTCGACTAGTCTGACGTCAACTCGCGTTGGTTGTCTTGTGTGCATGGGCAAGATTTTGGAACATCTCGACAAATGGGTAGTGTTAGACGATATCATCGCATGGCTACCGGAGGTTAAGTCTCGTGACTCCGCTGTCCTTATGGCTATTCTTGGTGTTTACAAAATATCTCTCACCCATCAGAAACTAGGAATCACAAAAGAAATACTTGCTTGTAAAGTAATTCCCTTTTTAGTTCCGTTGTCTATAGAGGGATCACTTAATCTCACACAATTTAACCAGGTAATTGCACTGGTTAAAGAAATGATATCGCAGGTTGAGGTTGAGCATCGCACCAAGCTAGAACAGACCGATACTTTAGTAGCCGAAAAAGCACCAGTTAAGACTGTGAAATCGCCAAGTGCCGACGAGTTGATGTCGGAGCTTACAGTAAGTGTAACAACAGCCAAACCTCCAGAAAATGGGCTGAAAAATTTATCACTGGAAGAGAAACAGCGTTTAGCACGTCAAGAAGAGTCAATGAGGCTTTTTGAAGGTCAAGCGCCGCTTGCTTCTCGAATCGATGGTAGGCCTGCTCGATTGGGGGCACAAAAACTCAGTACGACGCCAAAAGACTTAACGACATCATTGTTAAATTCTAACTTGATGAACTTAGAAAACAAAACGAACAATTTGAAACATAATCTTCAAGACCAACAGCAACCATTCCAGACGCCTAACTATAACATTGATACATCCTCTCTTATGAGTCCTACTAGTCCATCAAACGTTTATCGCTGGGGCACACAGAATTCGCTAAGTAACTTGAATCAGAACCTCGCATCAGACTGGTCAGTAGCTCAGAGCGCAGTGACGAATGCGCCGTCTGGCGGAGGGTGGGAAGAGTCTTGGGGGGACTGGTCAACCTCCACTACTGGTGCATCCAAGGGAGTCAAAAATGCGAACGTTGATTTATCTGAATTTGACACACTTATGTCGTTCGACAACCGAGGACCCAAAAAGGACATATTAAAACGAAACAGAAACTAAACATCGTCAACTAGTTGAAATAATTTACATATGAGAAACATTCAAAATTTAGCTACTCTTTTTCCGGTTGTAAGATCAAGAATATTTCATAAGCGGCTTCGATTAATAAATTTATACCGTACGTTTATTTCGCTCAGAAGTTAAATTTTACGTGATCTATTGGTTTCGGAAAGGTTATATCCGAAACATCATAACAACTGAGACGTTACCGATAGATATGTTCACGTATCGCCATTTGATGTATGGATCATTAAAGCCGAACACCTGTGAAATTGTACTGTGTTTTGATCAGCTATGCTTAGCTCGACATGTTGATGTAAAATAAAAGTTATATTCTACAATCGAAGTTAATTTTTTTCTTATTATATGGGCGTATTTTGTGTTAGTGTACACGAGTATTTAATGCTCGTGAAAGGATCATTCAAATATTTAAACTAAATCCTAGAGATCATTTTGTGAGTATATCTAAATACCATAAACCATAGCTATGATGGTTGGAAAATTTATACTGCACACTATAAGCCAATTGTCTCGAAAACTTGCGGACTGACATCATTTTTACTTTTATCGGCTTTTTACTACCTACAGCACTGATTCCAAAGCAATTTATTGTCAAAACCACATCTATTCTATGGTGGCTTTTGAGCTTGTTTATACATATGATATATATATCATATGTGAGCGAATGTCGACAACAGATTTTTGTACGAACTACAAATTCCTAGTATTAATGCATGCATATAAAATATAATTTAGTTTTGAAGCGAAAGTATTAATTCGTGTGTCGTAGCGCATGAAATGTGGGAATCAATTTTGAAACAGTAAAGATACATGTGTAGTCATTCTTTTTTACCGGGAGATAAAACACGTATTTGCTATTATCTTAAAACATAAAGCTTTTTTTCATATTAACTGTATGTGCATTATCTACAAAATTTGAATAAAATTTTGTTACTAGGTTTTACTTCGGTATACGTATTGGCAATGAAATACGTTCCTTATTTCATTGCACGACGTACATGCCGTTGGCAGGGTTTAAACGAGTGGTTTTCAGTCTTATTTATCCAAGAATTGTTAAATTATAATGTAAGAGACGGGATTTAACCAAACAGAAGTAACCAAAATGTTGGAACCAAAGTGTTGTTTCTCACGTTTTATATCATGTCAGGTGGCGTTACTGGCTACTGGAACCAAAAATTTTCTTGAAAATTATGCCTTTCTTTCCTCATAAGTAGCGCTATTCCCTTGGACAGGATGAGTCTACACCACTGTAATTACTGCCCTAGGATTGAAAGAAATCGTGACAATTTAAAGCTATGTCGTAATCAGGTATAGGTACTTTGATATATGCGAATAGTAAATTGGTAAGACTTAAAATAATACAAGTAACATATTGCGCAGGATATGTTCATACAGATACACTCATTCCGTTAGTTAAAAATCATAATACAGTTTTAATAGCTTTTCTTTAAGTCTGGTAAGAACAGCGGGCATTTCCCGCAGCGCATACTACTAACATCGCGTCCTACGTACTGATATTTAGCTGCGATGAGTCAATTTCGACAAAAATCTGTGCGTATAATACGTACCATACGTGCAGCTTATGAACACGAAGAAGTCTAAGAAATGTGAAGCCGTTTTTTAATAAACAGCAGTTGGATATTGAAAGTTTTAACTCGATACCCTATGTAGCCCTATGGTTGTTGTGGATAATCAGAACAACATAACCATCTCAGTTATGGAGCATCAAACCCGTAAAATTTTATTATAGTTGAATATGGCGTTATTAAAGAAACGGACACGCACGTAATTCTGTATGGTTGCGGTACCAAACTAATGTCTTTATGTCCATTTCTTGGAGTTGAGTGTAGCAGATGAAACGCTATAAACAATTTTTATCTTTGCCCAGCGATCTTATAGAAGGCAAAAACTACAAACCGGACGAGGGGATTAGAAGAACTGAGCTAGGAACAAAAACGCAATTTAAGGTAAAAGCTCAGATTATACAGTCATCTATCTGTGTACGTTTACCATCCAAAGAAATCTATAAGCTCCGTTCAACGAGTACGAGGATCTTCTTTAGCGGTTTAATAAAAAATCACAGCATTTTAGTAGGCACACTTAATCGGGGAAGATAAGTATGGATCTGTTGATATATATATATATTAGACTGTTGAAAAAGTATTGATTGTTTTTCCAGCTAAACAACTTTTTAATGTAAATCGCATCTGGCGTTTGTATGATTTGAAAAATGAGATTTCGCAATAAGAAATGTACTAAAATTGTCTTTATTCAAGCCTAGAATAAAGCGTCTTGAAGATGAGTGAAATTTCTGCAAAAATTCGCAGTAGTTTACAATTCTGTTACTATAGAAGTACAAATGCTACCCCGGTCCATAAAAGAAATGCTGTTATTTATGGTAGAAGCGCATTATTGGGAGAAACAACCGAAACATGGTTCTCTCCCTTTTACACTAGAAATTTAAATGTGAAAAATACTACTCGTAGTTGTTAACCAGTTACAAAAAAAGTCGATAGAAGCACTATGAAAGTTGAGTAAGACTGGCACGCGAGGAACTATAATACCGCCAAGATATCTACCGCCAAACAGTTAAATCATTTGAAAAAAGACTACAAAAAGAGGTTCGATGTTTAGGTGGCACACAAATTGACGCAAAAAAATTTACCCCATCATATTTACATCTGCAACTTTCTTTGTAATCTCGGGTCATGAAAAGTGGATTGCTTCACAATATCTGGCAAAGCCCGAACTGACACAAAAAAGGTAACGACAATGTTTGATGAGGTTGAAAAGGAGCCGTTCATTATGACTTGCTGCCGTCCAACAAGATGATTGAAACGGACTTCTACTGTCAGCGATCAACAAGAATACAACATTCTACTAAAAAAAATCGACCGGAATTAGTAAACAGAAAATGTTTTTCTGCCATGATAATGCTGGAAACCATAGAAGTTCTACTAGAAAAGTTCTAGATCAAAATGGCGCGTATTTAGCTTAGTAATATCATTTATAAATATAAAAAGTATTGACTTTAATTTTAACTTTAAAACTATTAATACTTTTTCTAAAGTCATATATGTACATTTATATATATATATATATACATATATCTGCGATGCTCGCGTACCGTTGCACGAGCAATATTGATGTTCTCTTTACAAAGCTATAGTTCTTGAACTTCTTATTTACCTTTGGCAGAATTTTCAAAATATCTGCCACGGCCACATTTAATGTAAAGACTATATGAGACCCTCCCGCAGCTTAAAAATCATGGCTAATGGGAATATCTAGAAGGTTTTTATATGAATAATCAGTCGATAATATTCTTTTTCCATTTACCTTAAAAATATTCAATTGCGTTTTAATTTCTATATTCATACCGGACAGTACTGTCCGATTTCGTGAAAACAAATTTTTACATGGGTTAACTAGCTGCTCACGTTACAGCATCTGTTTATGATTGCTATATTTTAGGTTAGTACTAGTAACTACATATGAATGTCGAACAGCTTACGATCCTTTGACCTTCGTATCCCTGAAGGGAAGTCTGTGTGTTTCTGGATAGATAACATCTAATTAAGGTTTCTGAAGTACTCGTAGAAAGCCGTTCAATATTTGCTAGATTAATTTAGATTTTTTTGCACAAATTGTTTTCCTGTTTCGATAAATTAGTTCTCCAGGCGGGTAATGAATTCAAGATATATTTCAATTAGCTGCAAATTGTTCCTTTGCGAACACCTAAAAGTTTTGTTCTTACGAGACGACAAGCTCTTACTTAAATCGTACACAAGAAGTATGATCTTAACGAAACCGGATTATCTATCTGACAATTTGAGTCTTTTCTCAATAAAGTGCAACTTCTTGTAAGTTATAATTTTGAACGCCGACTTTAATTATATTTTGCTAAATTTTATCGATATAGCCACGAATTAAGCCCTGTCGTTTTAACGGTTTAAAAGCTGCAATGTTGTGAACAGCCCTGGGTGATAGGCAAATCATTTCCACAAATGAACCTTTGTTGATCCACATTACCATAGTTTGTCGCTCCTATAACGCCTTCAGACATTGTGTATAGTATAGCTGTTTATGATACCTAATGTTTATTTTGTATAACAGGTGTATATGCTATATAATGGAAAAACTCAAGGTTTGCAGCTATCAAATGTGGGAGATGGCAGCATACAAATTAAACAAAAGAAATTGTATTTGATTAATTGTTCCTCCTGCTAGAAAACTTGCGTGTGAACCTGCAGAAGTCGGCGTCCTTTGAAATACCGGGAGATGATAATTTTACAAAAACAGATGCTGCTGCAGAGTTCCTGTTCTGGCACAATCGATTATTGTTTATGCCTGGGCGTATTGCCATTGAAAGAGCCACCGACGTGGTGTCGAAGTAAACTAAAAACGGATCTGTATCGACCATTTCGATTAAGTGATCATCACAAAAAAATAATATACAAAATATTTTTGTTGTATGTTCGGATGAGCTTTCACGCAAATTGAAAAAAACCTTTAGCTTTATAGAAACTGAGCAAAAGAGCTTGACTTCATTGTCACCATTTTCGGTGCCTGAACCAGTAAGCGAACTTGAAGAACTCTATTGTAATAAAGGACGATTGAAATCGCCAAGCTGTATATGTGTTCGCTCGGAGTGAGTCAAATACCAAGTACAGATTGTTGATTTCATTTAGCCTAAATATAACAATGTTCTGCATTACATGTATTCTTGATAGTTTTGATCATATATAATGAGAGCACATTTTACTAAACTAACTCATGTATAATTCAATGTTTTTCTAAATAATCCAAAGTTTGGATTTTGAAAAAAAACTAAGAAGAAACATTTTTCTTTAATGTTAGCTACTTGCAGAACCTAATCAGCCTAATAAGGAAGTTACAGTTTGTACAATGTCCTGGTTAATTGCTATAATGCAACAATATAGTAAACCTCGTTAATTAATGCATTACTTCAAATGCTCGCATTTAGCATTTGGGTTTTAGCCGTAATGAAATATGTACGATAAATTTAATCAAAAACGCTCTTTATTAGTAAATTTTTCTGCCTTAGGTAGTATTATATATATCTCCGAGCAAAAACTTATTCATTTGATTTTTAAATTCTTGAGATTTACATGGTTCTAATAGCCACGAAAATTCTATTCTAGACTATTGCAGCTAAGATTTTTGACCTTACTGGTACATATGCTGTATTTGCGCTAAAAATCAGAAAATTATCTCTCGTATAGTTATAGAGGCTTCGAGCAGGAGTGTCAGAAAAATACCAGTTTGGTGCATTACGGTGTGAAAACGCTAATAGATCATTTACCATACAAGCGTACAGTTCTTTGGCTGCTAATTTTTTCACAGCACTTTATGAGCAGCAATGTGTGAAGACAGGATTTTACTTCCGTATACATTTTCGCCTAAACCTAAGATTTTGAGATCGACTAAAGAAACTGGTACACTCCATCTAATATCTCCGTATACTAATTTTATTATTACTTAAATAATTACTTAAGATCAAATCCAAAATTAACCCTACTTAGTTATTAAGTATTATTAAATAATTAATGAAAGTTATGTTCCAACTTGAAGATGAAGTATAATGTAAGTCTTCATAAGATATGTGTCCCTTGGGATACGTTGTATTTAATCTGGGAAATCGAAATTAGAAGTGTATAAACAAATTGCCCGAGTACTTAATTACACTGCATATTTGAACACAAATATAGGCTGATTTAGTATAAATAATATACTTTATCTCATAAATGATAATAGACTTTCGTAGGTTATACATTATTCATGGTACCTTCTAATAAATGGGTCCCTGCTAGTGTACCATTATTATAATTTACGCTACATGCTCCCATCCTTTCTTGAATCAAGCGCTTTCAAATGTAGCTATAACGTCGTGGTGGCGGCCATCGCAGATAGCACATATTTATCATGCATGGCATATATCAGTCCACCACAAATAAGTCCACTTAAGTATAGCACACAAAACGCACGCGATAGGGGTATGAATCCAAGGAGCTTCAGTTGAAGGGTATTTTTTTTTAGAGATCGAAGGGCCACTGTTAGGCCCATTTGTTGAGGCGCGTCGCGAAACTTTGAAATTTGTTCGCTGACTAAAGTCGCCGTTGCTATACTACTAATCCTGAGATAATTGGAAGCCTCGCTCACGATGACTAGGCAGACTAGCATAACAGTCTCATAAACTATCCACATACATAATGCCGCCGATATCTTGTATTGGCTCAGAAAAAGTTGTAGCGTCAAACTGCTTCGGGTGACAGCATGAATGTAGGCCATTCCTAATGATACCGAATACAGCCTGTTGACGTCGCGCACTGCGGTCACCATTTGGGAGTACCGAACTCTCATGTCGAGCAATAGATGCAAGTTAACGCGTTTCATGAGTGAATTATTAATTTCGCGCACGACATGAGCAAAGCTCCAGCACAGTTCACTTGCTGAGATCACTTGTATCCATAGCGTGGTATTCATAAGCAGCATCCGAATAAGCACTTCCGTTTGTTGGAAGGTATCTTGGCCGTTACATTTATGAAAGACGTATACAATGGCACTTGAAATGTGACACAGCCAGTTGAGAAGGCTAAGTAAAAAGCAGCGTAGCTCCTCCGCTTCACCTTGTTTCTTCAGCTGACTTTTTGTGGCCAGATTGTTAAGGAAATTAACAATTTCAAGAAATGACACCCGTTGAAAATTATGAGATAGATTTGCCATCAGAGCGGCAAAAAATAATAGAACTACGTCAGTTAACTCAAGTTGCGACATGTGGCTTACAAGAAAGGACTCTGCACCTTGTACAACATAAGAGTATACCACGATTCCCATATACGTAGCTAACATAATCCACACGATTAATCGCCATATTCGCATGTGAGGTCGCGTATTACGGGATATGGTAGCATCGGTTCGTGCCACTCCAATGAACTGTAAAGACAGCAACACTGGCATAAAATGATTAAGGAGAGGAAAATGTGCCAGAATCTCTTGCGACACGAGTTGTTGCCGTCGCTCGGGATCGCCCGCACCATCTCGTTCTTCTTCCTCACGTCCTGTTGAATCCTCAACGCGAACTACCCACGGTGACAGTCCGTCCTGCTTATCAGGACCTCTGGATATCGTCGCAATCGCCACTTTATCGTTTTGTCTCCTTGCCGATTGTTTCGGTGATTGGTGAAATCGAACATCAATACCCTGTCAAGGCACTGATTGCATGTTGTGAGTCACATATTTGCATTTGCTAGCACCTATGCAGACGCTAACGTATTCAACTCATTCACAAATATTAAAAAGCTTACCATTGATTAAAAGTATCTTTTCAGTTTATTTATCGAATCTATCTACATCATTTAGCTAACGGATGAAATAAATGACGCAGTTTTACCTTGCTATAAGTTTACGCCACAGTAGCGGAATAACGTCGAACAAGCTACCTTACTTAAGTTTATACCTGCCTTGAATATTCTGGCAATATATGTACCACAACGATACGACTATTTAGATAGGGAGTGGCGCGAGTGGTATTAGAGAACGCAGACTTGCTATTTTATCAGAATGGACTCTAAAAAGCAAAAAGGAGGTTCCTCTACGAAGATCTCTAATAGCTATAACTATTGTGGTAGATAGTACCGCTTAATCCTATATGAAACATCATTTTGATGGATGATAGCGACATGCATGGTATCGACCGTTGTCGCTTTGTCAAGCCGGACTTGCTAATTTCGTAAGTTTCGTAGATAACACATACTATGGTTACAAGCGACGCTTTCGACGCGCAAAATCAATCCTTTGTAGATTGCTGTATTCCTCGATTTTATACCCTTCTTTTATAATTAAACTAATTGAAGGGTACATCACTTACATTTTATCACTCAAAAGGACCCACCTATTATCATTTAAAAGAACTTGAAAAGAAAAAAATGTAAACATGTTTCTGACTCTCTATTTGTTTTGATAGTAGAGTTGGGTTTGACATTCAAACTACAAAATCTCAAGTACGGTCTTTTGCTAGTGCTTACTGATTTCTTCAATTTACATGAGTTCTTAATATTAGCTCACCACAAAGTTACATTTAACTTAAGTAAATAAAAGTGTTTAAAGAAATGGTTCACGGTAGTACTGGATGCATAATTCAAAATATTTATCTTAAGAATAACGGTACAACACACTTTACCAGTTTCATGTTAGTAATTAGTCCTTACCGTGGCACAAGCCATATTGTTTATTCGCAGGATATTGGTGTTGAGAGGTTTCAACTTTTACAACATAGCAACGGTAGGTTTACAGTTAGGAGAGTACGTACAGCTCTGAAAAGTATGTAGTGCATATTAGTACTAATAGAGGTTTCCGCCACATCATATCAGGGTCCATTGTTCCAACTTATAAGTCACGTGTTTCTTCCTGCAGAACCGGTTTTCGGGGCCTCTTAGTATTATCTAAGAGCGGAAAAATGTTTATTGCTCAGATAGCTGTCAGATAGACTATTACTACACTAAAGTTTGGGAAATTATTCTATTATTTTTGTGATATCATGTTTCTATTACAGTCTAGGTGTTTTTATACCTTTTCAGCTGAAAACTCCTATTTGAACGCCCTTTCCGTATTGCCTAGATAGGGTGTCGTGATAATGAATTTGTCTCAAACTACTTAGTGCACTTTTCTTAGTCAACTTAACACTTCTTGTCTATCAGTACTGTACTTGAAAAATCTGACGAAAACTTTCATGACACACCCACATTTTTGCTACAATATTTAGCAGTCGTTTTAAAGACAAGAATATCAGTTCCTAAATAGCCTTTCCAGATAACCTTACATCTTTCGCGCTTCTCTGCATCTTTTAAACTTCTGGGCCATTTTGAGCACTTTTGAGACCTTTAGAGTGCTACCAGCTGAGAATTTAATTCCGTTAGAATTATCTGCATTTAACGTATTTGAACGATACTTAGTTTGTACCTATCAGTATCGCCATACATATAGTTATTGTTAAAACATTGTTTAAGGATAAAAGCAGGATTATTTTGAAAATTACTACGTAGCAATTTAGGAACCGCGGTGGATCGTAAAGAATGACACTCTAGCACATACAAAAAAATTGAAAACGGAGCGCAAAAAAATCATTGTGCACGTTATCGTTTGATAGTTCTTCTTGCCACCTTTAAATTGTTATATCTAAGACGCTAAAATAGAATCGTTTCAAGAAGAATTTCGAAAACGCTTTTGTCAATAAAGTTAGCTAAAGTACACAGGATTTTTGAACCGAGCGGATCGGTAAAGGCTCGAACACGGCTTTTAATATTTCTAGGTACCTATTCTATCTAGTAGCGGAAGCTAGCAAAACTAAAAGTCTTTTCTTTGCTGAATTTTCGAGAGCTGACTATGCACTGCAGTAGAACCCATCATCTTTTCGAAAGTGGATGGTACGATTGACGGCAACCTGACGTAGATATTTTTGAAAATTGCTAACACATCCTTTGGAGACACTTTAAACTATAGTCAATTTCTCTGTTTGTCATTATCATTACCAAACACCTCAGCTTCGTCCCTACTAAGCTTCTTCGTAAGGTGCCTGATCTGAAATTTTTGCCAGATGATGTTTGCTTACACCAAACGTTTCGCGGCGAAACCGACATGCGCCATGTTCAAGGCTGCTGGAAACTATATTTTTCGATCTTCTGGCGAATTTTGCTCCAAATATTTTTATCATGACGCTCCCTCAGTCATAATAGCGAAACATCTTTGATGATTAATTAAAGGTCTCGCAGAAGTGTGAAAACCGTCGGCACGATGTTATCGGCGGTCCTTTCATCGCAGATTCTCATTAAACTGATGTGGACCATTCTATAACTGTCGAATGCTTCTTCAAAGGATGCACTTGCCTATCGTGAGCATAAAGACGGCGCCCTTGTTTTTCGAAGAGTATTCTGAAGCCAACTTATTCATTATGAGTCTGTATTGACGCCCTATTATTTTAATAATGCTCTAACGTTTAGAGAAGACTTCTACCCAAGCTTTTGCTAAGATCAGTTGGACAAGAAAATATATTTCGATATCTTAACTCGAGAGGAGTTACAAATTTTGCAATGATCTTGACTTGGCGCCTTGTACCCAATCGACTTCTTTGTATAGTATATCTCGTATTACGTAGTCTTTTTTGACTGTAAAGTTTGTTTTGATAACGCTTTTGTTTAGTAACCATAGATCCTGGGTACATTTTGTACACTAACGACACTTCGTGCAATTGAAAGTTCCAAAAGCTATATTAATTATAATGAAGCACACTCAGTAATAGCCAATACTTGAATTTTATTCGATAAATTACAGGTACTAGTTATTATCAATCTTATACTTATTAGCTGGAGGTATGATAAATTTTACTCATTGACATATGAATCACTAATAGAGCCTGCCGTTCAGTTATAATAGCAGGTACATTAGTATGCCAGCCCTCCCTCATTTCTATGTTCGGTCCTTTAATACACTAATGTAAGTCAGATCGCAGACGCTAGTATTCTGGTTGCCTTTCTAAATAAACGTTGTAAGATTCTTAACGTAAGATTAATCGACAATATAATGGAGACTGGTGTATCATTGTACAAAAAAAATAGTATGTCATGTGGTTGCCATATAAGTAAAACATATCTACTTACAGCACTAAAAGAATACCATATATTCTATTAATTTCACAATATATCTATGACGTTGTACTAAGGGCGCGAAACTTAAAATATATTAGTAACCAAGTACCGATCGTCAAACCATCATTACTAGTCAAGTAACGGCTGATTAGCTGCTACTTTCGTGAACGCGAACGGCTACGTCTGATTTATAGTCGAGCTGATAAACGAAATGATACCGATAAAAACAATTCTTAAGAAAATCGACAGTTAACAGGAAGTAAGATCTATATAGTAGAAAGGCCATCCACATGTGCAGATGGCTAAAGCATAGAGTAAAAGAAACTGTCACCATTTCACTGAAATATTAAGCAAATCACACTAGCACATACTGGGGAAGACAGGCAGACAGCTTACGCTTAAGAGGTGCAAGTCCCACACTTTCTGGCAAATACTATTTAAAGAAAAATTGTCAAGTTTGGGCTAATTCATATGATATTTTACAGATAGTTCTATATAAATCGTGGCTGGCACCTTACCTAACCCACACTGTGCTTTTTTAATGTTTTCCCAATTCACTTAATCCTTCCGCTCGGAAAAGTACACTTATTATCGAAAAAAACGAATAATATACGCCAAGACAATTCATATTTCATCAAGATTTTAAATCTAGCAAATTAACTAAATTAACATTATGCTCCTTCGAGAAAATTATATTGCTCCTCGAAAAATTATTTATATAATCAAATAATAGCATTCATATGTTGACGACACGTTTATTTTATGAATTAAAAAAAATTCGTCGAAAATCATTATTAGGGAAAAAAATATTATTATATACCTCTCATCGGAAAAAAATTGAAAAATCGAAAATCTATAGTTGTCCCAATTTCACCGAGACTGAAGAAACAAACAACCCTTAATTATATAACCCTTTCAAGAATTTTCAACAATTCTCGAGTAAATCGCCGAAGTTTTATTTTTTATGTTCGGTAACTATGTATGTTACCTTCGGTGGTGTCGTCAGGCGTTCCATCAAACCATTGGTTTCTAGCCCGAAACTTCTAACAGGAAAAAAAAACTAACTTAACGGAAGAACATGAACCACGCATGTCGTGGTGATTCAAAATTTAACCATCAACCATTTTACAAATTAGTATTACATTCCTGATTCGAAGGTAGACTACCCTCCTAAGTGTAGCAAACAAACATGTCACTCATTGTGCTGATTCAAGAACCTAACGAAAATACTGGTTTTTCCGTTCTAAAAAACAGTTCAGACCTTCATAGAAGCTTCTTTTAGGGCGGTTATTAACACTAGATAGCCTTTCTGACCGAAAGCTATGAGGTGGAAAACTAGGAAAAAGCTTTTGAACTCTTGATCTTGAAGAGAATAAAACAACTTACGTAATGCATAGTAAACTTCACTTAAATGCTTACACTGTTGTCTAGGAACAAAGACTCTCTACCGAGAGATGTATGTAAACAAAAACATGTGCTAACAGTGCGACTTTCGTGTGGCTTACATTGCTTTGTAATAATTTCAAAGGTAAGAAAGATACTTCGATAGCCTTAAACTAGTATTATTCAATAAAACCCTTTAATGTTCGACATGAAGTAGGTAATTTTAAATAACGATAATTGCAATGATGTAGCTACCTATAGCAGAAAATTCAGCACCGTTACCATCCTCGGTTCGTAGATATTACTAGGAAATTTTTCTATACCATCTATCTACGTTGTCACTTGGTGCAAACCAGTAACGAAGAATAAGTTTGAGAAGTTGAAGCAATAACAACCAGTTATACTGGTAATTTAGACCTATGACTATGGTGTATACACTGCATGTTGTTGCAAACGTTACCAAAATGTGACAATTAAATGAGCGGATGCGTGCTGATAATTGTTTTGTGTTTTAAGAGCGTTGGCCTTATTGTAGAAACTGTTATTCTCCTTTGTCGGGTGACCGTTTAGCAGAAATATAACATGTCGAAGTCTACTTCAAAGAAGAAGACCCAAAATCATAAAAAGAAGGACTTGCATCCAAACTCGCGGAAGGTGAAGCAACTAGCGCGGAAACAGCTACACAAAATCAAAATTCAAAAACGCAAGACAGAGCACTCACAAAGGAATCGGACTAGAATGGAAAAGTTTGCTTTTTTTCACAAATGTTTGCCTGAAGATGTTAATAGACTTAATGGTAACGAGGTGTGTATTTGATACGATAGTTTTTACATAAACTGAAATGGCGTTATATGGCTAAAATGTTGTTGCATGGGTAGAATGAAAGTCGAAGGACTCATTCATACAACTCAGTTGCACATGAAAATTAAATATATTTAGGAAGTCTGTTTTCTACCGTTTCACAGGTTTCGCCAGTGATTAAGTTTAACAGCAATCAGTGGTAGAAAAAACATCCGCCGTAAATAACGGAAAGTAGTGGCATAGTTTGACTGTATGAATTAAGAATTTTATGGCAAATCTTCTCTTTGGGGTAATCTTCAGGTAAAGCACATTATCGACGGGTACTTTTGTCGGTTCGACGACGAAATCGCTGAAACCGATCGGTTACTCCAAATGCGTGGCAACACGACCCAACATGCCGGCCGCATGGACGCTATTAAAATGACTTTAGATAAAGAAAAACAGGAATTTCGTAGTGCTACATTTGAAGTTCCGGATCTTTTATCAACGGACGGTTTCCAAATATTTCGTGCCTGGGACCTAAAGGAAAGCTACCTACCGAAGATCAAAACTAGAATGGTGTCTCCGCATGTACTGGCTCAGCTCAGTTGATGTTAAGTAATTCTACTTACCCGTTTTTAAGAATGCGCAAGTCGAATGTATATCGTTATGTTCAACTTCAGAACTATTTTTCAGAACTGCGCAGGACAGCTCATTTTTTATTCTGTTGAATTCTAGAGAAACTCAAGTTAATTCAATACTTAAAAATTAAAAGATACGTATACACGTACCTAATAAAAATTACCTTATTGGCTCCACCTTTATGTATATCGGGAATCTGTTCAGTTTTGTTACCGCAAGTCCTCGTCTTCATCTCTATTGATGGATGAGCGTTAGAAATTTTCCTTTTAGTAGACAAGACAAAGTAACCTACGTAATCAGATAATTCAGTCAACCATACGAATCTCTACACGTTCATTTGTGCTCTCACCTGTTTTATAGTTCTCGTTTACTACTACTAAACTACTTTTAGTTCATTGAAGATCCCGTATGCAAAACGTCGTCCTGTGATGTCTGAGACTATGGGAACTGTGATATTGTCAACAAGTTCTGCATAAGCTGTGTGTTCGAATTCGCGCAATTAGCCGACAAAGGCTCAACAGAATTTTTCCTATAGAAAACTCCTGTACAACAAGGCATTTGAGTTTGAGTCACGCAGCTATCGAAGTGCGATCCTTCTGAATTGAGCGAGCACTGCTCTAATAAAACCTGATTTATGAACGCGCCCACTTGAACTGCAGAGGTGAAGGATACGGCGGTAATGACGATCCGAAACATCAGGCTATTAAATGCCTGGCCAATTTTTATAATACAAACACTATCAATATACCAATAATACCAAAGGGATACATGTAGGATAGAGAAAGCTTCATGTAGACCGGTAACACGCAAACACATGCTCCTAAAGAGAATGTTTTATACCTGATGCATCTACAGAATGCTTGGATTGTACAGTATTCCCTGCAGTACATTTTATCCATTTCGGAATAATTAAAACGAAAAATGCTTATCTTTGTAATCATGAGAAGATTGAAATTATGCGCAACGATAATCGTCGTTGCGGGTCGATCCCAGCCAAGGAGTATCAATGGCTGTACTGACGTTTTCTTTGTGCTTATATTTTTAATACGATGTCACTATCAAATATGTGGCGTAGAATGAAATACATCGTACCGCAGTACAGTTCAATGGAATATCGATGTTTATAACCTCAGACTATTTGCTGTGACTCTATAAGAGTTCATGAGCGCAAACTGCAAAAGCATTTACTTTTCAATCAGGGCCTCTGTGAAAAACAGAGCGAGGTGTTGAACAAGATTCCCAAGACTCCTTCACATCTAATATGGTGTCCATTTTGTCACTTACCTATTGCGCAATAACTGCATCTACGGGTTTCGTTGCAAGGAGACACCGAATTGAAAAACAGAAATCTGTACCAAGATTTTATACCACTTCGGTTTGGGGTGCTATTTATACAGGGACGATAATAACAATCAGCAGTAGAATTTCTGGATCATTTTTTCGAATTTGCAATTATAGTTAGGGCCCTAGTGGGATTCCAGTAGGCCTAGCTAGCATAAAAAACATTACCGTTACCTTTTGAAAATCAAATTTTTTTTGAGTCTGTGGGAAATTAGGTTCATTCGGTCAGAATGGTAGTAGACATGCTGAACTGCAAGTGCATAACGATTAAACTTTAAGTAATATTTGATTTTTATCTAGTCTTGTTCGACCAACAATGAAACAACTGACACGTGCCAACTTGGTAGTAGCGTTATGGGATGGTCAAAGTCGTCCGCAGCCTGGCGGAAGTTACCCAAGGCTTGGATGCAGCGGGGTGGCTTAGGTTTGCAGCAGACCGAAAAAGTAAATTGACGAGAGCGTCGTATAGCTTGAGCACCAAATAATGCGGAGAATTAGGCTGTACCCGAAAAAAGCTGCGCGGCTATGGTAGGACCACAAGCCCGACACGGGGCAAAGGTTTAAGGAGACCTTTGAGAACGTTTTCTAAAAGAAAAGTTCAGGTTTCCCAGTGGTTCAACCTTGATAAGACCCGGAAAAAGCATTTGTTTACTTTGTGTATATCGAATGACCAGCGCTTGATGAAGTATAACTTAAGCTAGACCTTCGTACTTAGCCCCTAGCCCTTTATTGTTTTTAACTAACGTACAATATTCGGTGCAATCTGTCACTTTTGCTAGTTTTATGACATTAGCATGGGTGAGCTCATACGGAGCTGTTTTGTCTGGAACTATTTACCAGAAAGGCCTCACACTTCAAGCAGGTTTGGCTCCCGACCTAAAGACATGTGGGTACCGGGGACGAGGTGCCGGTATCTAAGAGTACAGTGGCTTTAAAATGATCATCAGTTAACGCGTTATTGCGGTGGGGATTCCAGCCCTGCCTTGTGTAGCGTCCGTTAGGATTCTTGTGCCAGCGATAACAGCATGATTTCTCACAAATCTCTGGTAATAAGGGCACTCATGGAAGATCGGACAGTGGAGCGGTTCACATTTATTTCAGGTGCCTGTAATTAATTAAGTAGGGCGAAAGAAGGACATATATATATATATATATATATATATATATATATATATATATATATGAAGCGCACCGTAGAAGCTTATATATGTAGGAAGGGGCTCCAAAGCAAGCAGTCCGAGAATCCAACTCCAGATGATCGAATGCCTAGTTAGAATGTAATTCACTTATTCGGTAAACGCAATGAGTTAACAAACCTAATTCTGAGGTCCACGAGTTTTTGCACAATAAGCCTTGTCCCAATTAAAATACTGGCCGGTAAGTTCCGGAAATTGAAATGTATTGTAGACATTTATGCATGCATACGCAGTTGCATCGTAAAAGAAAAGCATATGAACCTCTTTTAGCTAAAAGTAGATCTGCTGAACGGCATTCGTTTCAGATTCCCTAAGAAAAAAGTACGTTGAAATAGTAAAAACGGAAACGCTTAAAAGAGATAGAATTCTAGGTTCAATTTTAGGTCTAGTTGTAAATTTAAGTTCGAACCCGCGTATAGACACACTTCATTTCTATGGAATTCCAAACGGCAATACCGGATGTTAGACTCAAAAGGAGAAGAAATCTAATTATGCCAGCAAATACGGCCTCAGATCGCTGACAAACTATACTCTAGCACGTGCTTTAGTACACGTCATACTCTTCATAAGATGTTTGGTATACAAAAAGTATAAAAAATGGCTCTGAATAGCCTGAATACAAGTATTAAGAAGGGTCTCGACATCAAATGCCGTTGGGCATCGTTCTCGTTTATCCGGAAGGAACGTACTTATTTCAGCAAATTCCCAAAAAACCCCGATAACACAAGCGGGGTTACTAAAGCAATCAAGGTTTTAAAAATAAACAGTTGCGGATATAATTAATGTAATTAGTTCTTTCGTAGTTATTCGTCAGGCAGGGTTTTGAAGTCACACAATTCGTAAAAGATATGCAAGAAGTGCTGCGTGTATAATAGTGCAACTCTACGGTAATGGAGACAGTGCATAAAAAATTACTTCGTAGCGAGTGTGCATCTCTGTGAAAAAACATATTGTAGGGTAAGGGGAATAACAATAGCATCCGCTTCAACCAAAACGGTTTTCAGCGATTAATATATATTTTGGAACGCTACGTTTGGAACTCTAGACCACTCACGTGTAACCGATCCGGTAGCGAAGCCATTTGCACTAGCTAACACAGGCTGACATGTTCCTCCCCATCATCATCCTTGGGCAGGAGGTTTTAGAAAGCAGCCTGACACCGACAGCCAAATAATTGTATGCTATCAGTTAAAAAGCGTATCGTAGATCATGAAACCCACCTATCTATAGTGAATAAATGACTTGTGGAACTCATTCAACATAGTGAGCTTTCAAATAAGTCTTCGAGAAACCCACTATAAATTATAAAAAGTAACAGGATGAAAAACGGAATGTGAAAACTGGTAGTGGAGAACGCATTACGAAAAGCTAAGAGAAGGGTAGAGTTAACTGTAAGATCTGAAAGGCGGCATTCAAGTTCTACCGTCTCATTAAGTTCAATTCGGCTCACTGGGTTAAAAATCTGCACATCTTTTAAACTTGATAAAATGCTAAATTTATAGAGGGTTGAAAAATTCTAGCGGCAATGTTTGCACAGCGGGGCTGGTATCTAAGCAGAAGTGAAATTCTCAGCCTACTTGACGGCGGCTAGCGATCTGTACAGATACTTCTGGTCAAGGAATGGTTGAATAAAGGGTTGTGGCGAGCGCATGGACCTACAATTCTACAACTAAAGGATTCGTTAAGTTGTCTGATCAAGGTAGGACACCCACAGATGATAACAATAATTCAATCTAATACATTATCTCTACATTGCTTAAAATATAGTGAAACATCAGGCAAAAAAGAAGAGGACTTTTTGTGCATTTATTGCCAATATAACAAAATTGATGTAAACAAGCTTCAAAGCAATAACAAGACAATGGTTTTGTATTGCGTACAACATGCTAAATTGTATTCGAAATCGTTTTTGTTTTCTCTACTTATTCCAAGCGTGCAGAGAAGTAGATTGTAGTTCGGTAATGGATTTGGGGAAAGAAGGAAACTTCGTCAATAGTCTTCAAATAATCAGCTCTCAAGAGAAGGCAGTAGAGAAGGTACACTGTGATACCGTTGGTTTCTCATCTTCATAAAAACCTGTCCTTCATCGTTGTTAAATTTATTCCAACAGATCTGTAAAAATAACGCAACAAATTAATCCTGAATTACTAAAATAGGGAAAATAATTCCGTAATGCTTGGTAATTATGTAAAACAGTTTCTGCTTCACAAAAGATAAATACAAAATTAAACAGACTGTTATTACTTAATGAGCTAATGTCTGACCTTAAGGCACTATGCAATTAAACCTTGTTAGTCTTGACAGAATCTGTAATGCTAATTACTCGAGCGTATTTAAAAAATAATGAATCTTAAGGGGATTTAACAGCAATTTATTTTTTTTTACATCCTTGCAGTGCGTTTTGCCCTGCTTGTGTTACTTATTTATTCCAGCAAACGTTTTTTTGTTGACTGGAGTATATTTAGTTAAGTGATTCAGCTGTCTGCCACGGCAGCCTGCACAGCTAAGGCCCGGGCCGCATGACGGTAGGCTGCTAGTGTCATAGCGGAACACGAGACCTTTCCGAGTTTTAAGCTTATAAAGTTGATGTCAATAAATAATGTGCTTTTTAGACAGGTAAGAAAGTTTTATTACAAATATTAGACGACCTTTAAAGTTTTAATGAACGAATATTGTGTATTATTTTATTTGATCTTGTTGATGATTTTGGTCATATAGGGTGAATTAAATGCATATTTATATATATATATGCAGTATATTTAGGTGCCTCCGGAATGAAAACCAAAAGCGAATTTTTCTTTCTGTGTTGGCCCAGTTTAGCGGTTTAATCTGTGCTATACATAAAAAACTATGTCCGCCAAATGTCCTCCCCGGAGGCCGCTTGCATAATTTGGTGCACTTAACATCATTTTCAATTACGGCTTTTTACTATTCACTACACGAAGATAGTATTTCGGATCGCGGATTGTTTTTGGCATTGCTTTAAATTTCTCTCCTTCACATAGCCCCACAAAAAAGATCACAGTATCGAGACCTTATGTCACCGATGCAAGATGAAATCAGCCGGCATGAGACTATGACTTCAAGCAGAATGCTTGTTTCGATCGTCGTGTGAGAAGCTGCGTTATCTTGTTGAAACAAAGGCTCGTTTGCAATCAATATCCTAATTTTGGTCTATAAAAAAGCTTGCCACATGTTATGATAAACCATGCTATTAACTGGTGTCGAGGTTCTATGGATATTTTTGAAGAAAAGAGGCCTCGTGACATCTCAGACCCGCAGGCCAAAGTTTATAGTGACTTTTTGTGAATAGGGTGGTTGCTCGACACTCCTCCTTAAGTTTGCTAAGTCTAAATGCAACAATTTTGTTTTTCACATAGCCAAGCTAAAAATTAGCTCATTAAGGGAAATTACATTCTCGGACAATCACCATAACCTACGTTTATATATATAGTTTTTATGTTTAATAAGTGTTGCTTTATTACGAGGTTTTCCATTATGGCAGACCGCAGATGCTGCCGCATTTGACAATTTGCAGCTCGTGCTTGTTTAAAATGTATGGGAAATCAATTCTACACCTTTAATTTGTTCTACATAGTTACTTCAATTTTCGTACTTTTGGTAAAATTTTATAGAGCTCTTTTTTTTACAAGTATTTTTACAAAAATTAACTGGAGTTTATCGTTTTAGGTATCTGTAGATTTTACATACCTGGCGAAATCATGTGTACACTGTGCTTCAATTTGCATACGATACGCTATATGCTTTGTATGTTAAAACTCAAAAAATTCAATCATGTTGCAGCAATACTATAAAGTCATACTATACAAAGTATCTATAGCCTTGTTACACAATATGCGTAAAATACATTTGGAATGTAGATACAGGTACGTAGCCCTTTTTGTTCTGTATTCGACAAGATGCATTAATGTATATAAAATTTGCTCATACTTTTTATCGTTGCCCTTAAGATTCCCCGGTAATATTCTGGTTTGGTGTCATTTAATTTAAAACATATATAATAATGCCGGATAAACTAACAATAAGGTCGTGCATTCGTTTGAGCTTTTTTGATAAATAGCGGCGTCTTTGAAGCATAATGACCTGAGACATGCTTGAAAAGGTCTACCTTTATCTAATCATGTGCACTAAGTTGATACGAAGTACGTCATATACTAGAAGCGATGCAGACCACGCCAATACTGCGACTGATTGCACGGTCAGAGTTGTCTTTGAGGTCGTGGCTTCCGCAGCAAAGAAAACGTATGTATTAATCAAATTTTTAACTATGAGGATGCTGAAATCTTGACGGTAATCCAATAGAACCCATGTACCTACAAGGAGCTTTCCTCAAACTGCAGAAAATACAAGAACATTCAAATTGACCGTTCAAAAGCGTCTAGCATACAATGATGACGTCAGTCGGGCAGATATCTCAATTTTTCATATATTTACCCACTTGTGAATCGTGTTTGTACAGCTGATCATCCGAAATTAAACAAGGACAACATTTTTCTTGCAAAGATGGTGACAGGCGATGAAAAGTGGCAAATTTACAATAACGTCAAGCAAGGCAGACTACAAAACGTGATGCTATTCTTTAAATAAGAGCTAAAGCTAGACCACGTCCAAAGAAGGTAATGCTGTGCATGTGCTGGAACTGCAGGGTACTGCTTTTCTATGAGCTCCTCCCAAACAAAACGTTGACTCAGTACAGTGAATACTTTCACCATTTAAGGCGAAGCATCCAAAAAATGCGCTTGACTATGGCGAACAAAAGACGAGTCATGTCTTACCATGACAACGTCGAGTGTCACATATCTTTACTGACTCGCTAAAAATTGTATGAGTTTAATAAGGTGTTCTACCTCGCGTATTTTATAGTGCCGGCTTCGTTTCTCCCAGTTATTACCTTTTCTAATCTTTGCAGAACTTTTTTCATGGGAAATATTTTGTATATTTAGAAGTTGTAAAAAAAACCATTTTGACCAAATATAAGGGTATTAATATATAGAAAATCGCGTCACAACCCAATGCAGATTGCACCGGCGGTAATCGGGATACCAAGGAAACCTGTAGCAAGCACAATTTGCGAAAAAAAGGCAAGAAGCCCAACCTTCTTAAAGAAACGGGAATAAACGTCAGCTTGAAATGAAGTTCTCTTGGTCACCGTGCTTTATAAGCACGAAAAAAGTTTTAATGAGCGTTCACCGCTTGCGATGTGGTATGAACTAACTGGCAGCTCAATAAATCAAATCAAAGTGCAGAGACTCTCTGAAAAGTTTGTGCAGTTCGAAAGTGTAAGAGATTAGAACGATAAGAATGTTCATATATACGCGATGAGCTTAATGAAAACCATAATGGGCAAGCTCTATTGGTTTGTACGAGAAAAGATCTAATTTCATCTCCTATTAAAAATGCTGTACATGCTGAAATAGAGTTCCATATAAGGAAGCTGTTTAATATAGGAATATGTGATAATATAAAAATATGGTTTAATATAATGGTGAATGAAACAAAACGTAACAATTAAGTTCCTAACAAAATAACATGCCGAAGCAACGATAAGTTATTTACCAAGTGTTTTAGCTGCCACTGTCGATGCGCTTTATCAAGTTCCTTAAGCGCAGCTCTGGAATTACTGGTACGCAGTTTAGCGAGGATGCATTGGTTTAGCTGAAGCATTTCAAACATATAAACTGTAAATAGAATTCTATACATTTAACCCAAAAATCAGATTGGAAAAACAATAGGTCAGAATGTATAATCTTGGATAATTGGCTACTTGTAACCAGAAAATGTTCTTTGGGAGCTCCCAATTAGTTATCAAAGTGTACGTTTCACGACATAATACAACAAGTTAATCTATAGGTACCTCTTCCATTACTTGAAGGCGACTAGTTGCTACCAAAGTGGGCGATTTTTCCGTGTGTGATGTGACGGGAGTATCCAATGGAATCGGAGTATCTGCAAAGGGCGCAGTACTTGCATCAAAATCTCCTCTAACACGGCCCTTGTTTGTTAGTTGAGAGTTGTGTCTTGGCAGAGGAAGGTCTTCTATTTCAGTCTGTCGTTTTGCTTTCAGTATACTTCGTCGTTCACATGTCAGCTCCCATCCGTTTCCAGTCTGAAAAACGGAAGAAACATATTCTATTAGAACCATTTAATTACAGCTATTCTTAAATAGAAAGACAACTGTTTAAGAATCACTAATATTTAGTAAGTCATATTCTATTGTTGATCGTATAATCGGAATATCAATTTGTGATGCAAATATAAGCAAAAAAAAAGCTAATCGTGTTAGATTATCACGTAATTTCGTGGCAAATATTTAATCAATTTGAATACAATATACAATAATGTATCTAAGAGCAAACCAAAGTCAAAGCGTGGTATGCCTTTCAAACGAAGGCTAAAGCTGAAGACCATCCCAGGAGTGTAGGGCTATGCATTTTATGGGATTCCAGGAAAATGCTCTTCCAGATGAGCCTCTTCCAAACCAGTAGAACGTTTCCTCAACTAAAAACAGCACGCCCGTTTAACGCAGTGCATCCAAACAATATGACACACTATGGTCAATAGGCGAAGCGTGATGTTCATCATAATAACGCATGGCTTCACATATCTTTAGTGACTTCTCGAAACTTAGAGTGTTTTGTTTCAAAAAGCCATTTATTCAAAAAGCAATTCCGACGCATTTCCATATTTCCCGATCCCCAAAGAACTCCTTAATGGATAAAATTTTGTTTCACTCTAAGCTCCAAAAACCACTTCGAGCAGTTTATCAAAAATAAAGACACATATATATATATATATATATATATACTGGGAATATCAACTTCTAAGAAAAACTGAGGAAATGTTTAAAAGAGGGTTATCGTTAATAACGTTGTAATCTATAACATAAACAGCTCTATCGATCATTTTCAAAACCATAAACATACAAGTGTTTTTTAATTAAAAGTAGTCTGCAGGAAATAATAAATCCACTATGTCTCATAATCCTAAATATAAAAAATAACCTTAAATATCTGTCTGTCTGCTGCGAATCACCTTTGTCTCCCAGCCCTGAATATTATTTTATCAATTATTTTTTAAAAGATTTCTTCGGCTATTCTCCGTGTGAGAAAGCACTTGAAATCAACCCTTTTGTGAAGTATCCAGAACCTGCTCCAAAAGAGGTCTAGCCGATATTAATTTTGCTAGGCTTAAATGGGATTTCTTAACAGATGTATAATAGCAGATGCATTATACAAGCAACTCCTTTGTAGTCATTAGTTAATTTTTCTTTTGTAGTCATGATGCCTCGTATTTCATATTTCTCTGTAGCAGAAGTTTCTCCAACGCTGAGATTCGGGCTAGCAGTGGCCGCACGCTTCTTTTTCATTGTTATCGTGGCAATGCATTCAATGAGATGTGCATTAGTGATGAAGACCACATTTTTTTTTACCAATTTTACGGATTGCTTGTATTCATTAGCCGCTTCCACTTCTCGATTGAGATATGTTAAAAGTTTAAAACAAATATCTACCCTATTGGCACACAAAAGACACAAATGTTAGATTCGGTTTTTCCTTATTTTCGGTCCGAAATATTCACTTTCGGTATGGGGAAGTGTATCCCAATTTACTCGCTGAAATCGATCAGGACAGTTATGGTGTTGCAGTTACCTTTACCCATGTATATTACTCGTGTATTATAATTGTCTAAATATCCTGTTGCCACGCTGCAATTACCTCATCAGCCTGTTCTGATATTTTATTCGTGTTACACCCGACCGCCAACATGAGCTATTACTCTATTCCAGGTTCATATTTTTACTAAAATTCTGTTGAAATTTTCCTGAAACTCTGTTATATTAATTCTGCTAGCTGATTGCAATTTTTAAATACTTTTCTTTGATCTAGTGAATTTCTTACTTTAAATTAGCGACTCGTTAGTTTCGTGCAGTTATTTATTATTATTATTACCCTGTTTCAGCGATGACTCGGCTTCCCTATGAAAATGTATTTATTTTATTTAATCCGTTAATGGATTGCATATATCACACTGCTTGAAGGAATAGCTTAGCTCGGCTTTGAAATTGCCAGTATAAAGCTACATATAGTTTACTCAACTTGTGTATGCAAAATTAACCTATAGTCTAAGACTTTATGTAACCTAGGCTTCGTGTTTTTTTTACAGTTATTCTCAGGCAGTAATAATCATTTCAATACCCTATTGCATTTGTCCTGTTTCCCATTTCAACTAATCATGAATTCGTCGGAATAATTTAGAAAAACAATAAATAAAAATTGAAAAAAACCTATGCATCCAACCGAAACTTATGAATCGCATACGCTGAGATAATTGAGATTTTATCAACCACTTTGCAAATTAAATTAGAACAACGCTTTCTACAGCGAAAAGAAACCGGAAAGACTGGTTCATGTTTCATAAATTATGAGGAATTGAATGAGACGGCCAAATTGCAGAAATGTGAAAAATCAAATTCTTACTTTGGATTCAATGTTACGCCATTTTATAAAGATTACTAACGTAAACCTTCGAGAAATGTATAACAATTATCGACCGAATTGCCCAAATTAACAGTACGCTTTATCGTAGGGAAAACTTATCTGGGAATAAATTATTCATCCATTTTACGCGCGACTTCCCTAAAAATGAAATTCTAGTAACCAAGAAAAACCAGGCCGATCCAACCATTGTGCAGGATCGAGTTAGGTGGCACTATTGAACACAGAGACTGACGCGAAGTTTTGATAGTATACTAGACGAATTGCAGGCTTTGCCCCGCATCCGTTTTGCTGTTGATTAATTTAGTTAATCTGATTTGACCACGACTAACGAAAGCTATAGGTCAAGTATACATTAACAGTTATCCCGTTGGAATTACCCTGTTGCACTTAACCTGTTATTACTTAACTACATTTTTCTGCATCTGTTCTCAAATATCCGTCAGGGAGCTCAACTAATAGTTGATTTTTAATTTGACGGATAGGCGGAAACAGGTGGTCATGGGGTTTCAGTAGTATACAACAGGAATCCACGGGCTTTACTTTGCGTATAAATACATTTTACTTTACCTGTTTAGAGGCAAAAAGCCTATCATACTTACGATTACGATATTAAGATTTTCATTTTATTTTCATATCTCTCCACTTATTATTCGAAAATTTGTTTGATATACCAGTTTTGTGAGCTATGAAAAGGACCATTCGGTTCACTTGATATTTTGTACTGCTTTTTCTATTAAATCGTATCATGAACAATCATCCTTGTATCGCTGCAAAGTTTACAAAAGTATAAGTTTACCGTTAGGATAATCAGCTAATCTTTTTAGTTACCAGTTATGCTGTTGCAAGTTATGTGGTCAAAGCCCAAATATTTTAAGAACACCAAGAAGTTCTGCGTCAGCGGTGTCACGTCGACATTTCCTGTTATTCGTGTGATTAAATCGAACCCGTTAAAGTTCGTAGAGAATCGTTGAATGCAACTATCGGTTTTATCTCGAAATCATTGATTACCAGAAATAAATATGCATTAATTAGCAAAAGTGTATAGGATTTTTTAGTAGATATTAACGGATAGATGAAAACTATACATTGTGCCGTAGAATCTTGTTCCAATACAGTGCTTTCGGGCAATATAGTGTCATAACTAGAATTCCCTAAATATTTATATTCATTAATGTCCAATGAAAACTGCGGTTATTCGACGTTAACCTCGTCAAGTCGTATGTTAGTAGTCGAACTGTATATTCCGAATTGCTCCTGTAGGTCTAATTTTTTGATACAGGCATATTTAATATCAGCTTCGTTACTTTATTTGTCCACAGGTAGCAAGCGAAAGTCACTTTTATATATAGGTGAAAGAACTTTGAGATGCTCATCTTTCTTGCATATATTACAAGACGCCTAATCACCGGTTTCGAATGTCTTTTATCCAATCATGAAAAAAACGCTTCAGGCAATGAGTGCTGTCATACGAAGTGCATCTACAATTTTTGAATCTCACGTACTGTATCTTCTTTGGCGTGAACACCAAGCTGGAATCGGGACTACGTAATTCGGCCTTCGGGCGTAAAAATTTAGCCGATGCTAGATGATGCTACTGCAATAGTTATTTTTCTACGCTCCTTTAGCTTATTAAGGATTAAATGGGTCAAAAAGTTTTCCTAAAGCAGCGGTGAATATCGCCTTTGTTTAGATAATCACAGACATCATTGTACAGTCTTCTTTGTCATGAATGGCTCACGGATATTTACGATTTTATTTAATGTTATATTAAAGTTCCGGTAGGATTTCGGTATTTTCTTTTTCGTGGTATTGATATTGTGCGATTGGATTAAAATTTTATAGCTTGTTGGTAAAAATCCTTAGTTTATTTTGATATTATTGAGAGCTATATTACGATCAATGTCAATGATAGGAAGTTATGTTATTTTAAGCGCCAGTTTTTATAGCAATAGTCTTGCACCATCGCATTCTTGAAGTGGTTTTATATTTTCAAGGAGTTGGAGGCTTTTCCTTCGTTAACATAATTTTTAGAATAGATTGACATCCTTCATAGTTTTAATGATCTTCGAGAAGTAGTTATTTATGTATGCAAGCTTCCTTGAATGTAGTAAGGAAAACTTTATGCATTTTTAGCGAAACAAAGGACGTAAATCCACTAATAGTACGGAATAAAGGGTTGCAACTGGTAAATTTTTACCCAACATATAGCCTCGCTTGTGGATACGCTTGGAATATGTTGTTTTAATAGTAACTAGGAAAGTCTAGAACTTCTTGACCCTCTTCCCCTTTTCCAGTTGCTATTCACCCAGATAGCCCGGAATTTGGGTACATCGATGTAGAGCAAAGTTTTTGCGACGAAAAACCCATGAATACCGTTAACTTTATTAGTTTTTCGTTATTCCCATTTAGTCACGTAAATATGCCTTTCTGAAAAAATATTTGTTCCTGCGATAGGCACAAATAGAGTCGTTTGATAAGCGAGTATTTCTCATTAAAGCAGAAGGTTAGCATTCGTGTAACCGCTTGACTTTTTTCTACGTGTCAACCTTTGTGGTATTGTTTTGACGTTATTCACCTTCAAAAAATAGCTCGGTGGCTTTCCTTTTTTTTCTATATACACTTTTTAGTATGCATCTTCCAAGTGCAACGCAACTGGTTTGACCAATGAGCATATTTCAACGTTGAAGTGGCAATGGCAGACCTTAGAAGGTTTGGCATTATAAGGAACAACGCATTGTGACGTAACACCTTAGTTTGCATGGTGTTCGCTCTTTGTAACTCTTATAAACCTTCTTACTTTGAGAGAACATTTACTGAGTTTTGGATTCGCGTCCTTGTAGTATAATGTAGGCCTAATTTACGGCTTTCTTCGAGAATTCACCGTTTTTCGTGTAAAATGAATCATATATAGTAATTCTAATTTATGAAGTTCCGGATCTGAGTTTGCAACAGGGATTTCAGCTTGCATAAATGTACCATAGTTTGTTATCCTCATGTAGTCGCGTCCATAAAGTATACATGTGGTCCCTTTCTTATTATTCCTTATTTACCAGGTAGGCGTTAACAATTTTTTCGCATGTTATTCCCTGAGGAGATTTTTTTTTTCTAGTTAAAACACTTTTTAGATTAAATCTGGTTCTTTTTCCGGTTATTAGCTTTTAGTGAAGTGACTTCAGTGAGTCCTTTAAATATAATCTGTCTTAGGAAGTTTTGATTAAGTTAAATGTGTATAAATAAATGATCCGATTTAATCCTCGAGTCCATATCGACCAAATAATGTTGAAAAGGATGACCTGCCGTTGGCTAAGCATTGCACGTTTTTCGTTTCTTTATCGTTTATCGTAATCAATAGCGTGTGCCCGTTAATCTTTAATATACTAGTTTGGCTGTTGTTAGGTGCCGAATTTAAGAAGTGTTTCTTTGAAGCATGCGCTCTTAATCTTAAACGACAGCACACAATTCTGGACAATTTAAAGTTTATAGGCGGCGTTGAATGCTGCCTTGTGAACTCATGAAATAAATTTTAAAAAGTTTAGAGTTTTCATCGTTTCGTAGCCATAGTTATTTGACGCTATAACAAACAAAACTCTGCATAATTAATGAACAGTAATGAGTTTTTTTACGAGGCCAACGTTTCCCAGTGACGCTAAAAGAAGTTACCTGAAATAGATGACATTTTTTCAAGAAACCCTTGCTGCCGGTGTATTGCTTGTCAGTTAATTTTCCTTAGCTTTCCGTATTATCTTTGAAGATGATTACAATCATCGAAAACTTTCTTCATTCACTCGATATTTGCCTTGTTGTGTTGTTTTTTTTATGTTGCCTACGGCTTTTAGCGCCTTTTGGGATAACTAGAAAGCGCAAATGATTATTTGCGCCTTCTGCTGCCTCATTCTGCCTGAAAATTTGCTGTTTCTCTCGTTCTGCTCTATGCCGACCATTAGCTTCTTCTGCTGTGTCGACGGTTCCTTTTTGCTGCTATTTTTGCTTATGATTGTTGTGGTATGTAACGGCTTGTTAGCAGGCGATGGTAGAACTGATTAGGGTGAGGAAGGTTCTGTCTCATCAGGAGCAATTCGTAGCCTCAAAACTTGTTAGAGGGTTGACAAGCAAGAGACCTCATTGTCTCACTAACCTGATAGCGGAACAGTAAGATCTATCACTATTAAATTCTATTATCAAACAGCATGTTTACTCATTGCTGCGGACAATTACTGCTATCGATGTGCAAGCGGAAATTCTTTATCCCAGTACCCTGGATTCAATAAACTAGTACTGGCAGACAAGCAGATACTCATCTAACTCGAGACCTTTGACCTTAGATGATAGTTAGGACCCTCTAAGAAGGTCTTAACCATCATTTAAGACTTGCCCAATTAAAACACAAAACCCCAAGTTTCACGTATTGACTCCAACATTTTAAAAACTATGTGCAACACTGCCGCATATAATCAATTACTAGAATGTATCTAAAGCTCATTTATCTTTTTGTAGACATACCTTTCCTAAGCCCGAAATAGAGGCAATATCTGATCAGGTTTCCAGAGATTGGGAAGATCCTGAGTGTCTGGTTTTGAATACACTTTCTTCTGTTGTTTCGAATCAGTTGGCAATGTCCCTTGAAATTTCCTATTAAAATCCTGGGTCTGAACGAACCAATTATTATGAAAAATTTCGATGATGTTGGTATCGCGCTAAGTAGTGCAAAATGATAGTCTCTTAAAATCGAAGAGCAGTCTTGGAAATTTTTAAACCGGCTTCGGTTTCTGATAAAACTTCCATACTTTAACTACTTACATTGGTCGAGGAACTTCTAAAACCTAAATTCTACTCAGCTCGCAGTCTTCTTCCGGACTGTACACAACAATCTGTTCCGATGTCCTATGGAGTCAAGGTTTGATATCAAAAATGTAGAATTTCTTCTGCAAGCTGAGAAGCAACGAAATTTGTGATGATATCGCTTCTTCATGTTGCCCATTTTCTGGTAGCAGATAACACTGAGAAATTCGTAATTCGATATGTCACGTTTGGCGAAGTTCCATCGAACGCTCCTAGTTGAACAACCTCTTAAATTAGTATTTAAAAAGCTTGTACGTCTCAATCAAAACTCTGCTATAGATCACCTGTCATCAGTTATTTTTAAAAATATATATGATGCTCTCGCGAATATTTTTCGATTTTTACTAAATCACATGGTGAAGTCTCTTTAACGTATAGAACAGATGATGAAGAGCACCCAAGCACGTCTTATGGTACAGAGGTTCATATCTTGTATTTCCATAAAAGACAGAAAGGAACCTTTTCCATAGCTGACTCTCCTAACATTCCAATCAAAACCAACAAGCGAACATGTAGTGTTGTACTACACGTAGGACAAACTAAGATAGTATTATCAGCAGCGAAATACGTCTCATCTAAGTCCATTGATAATGAAAGACCATCTACGTATCGTTATGTAAGGATTTTGCAAAATAGTTGAAGATTTTAAACTTAAATCGCGTGTAACTGACTGCGCGAACACATCGTAGACACTACGCAATCTTATACTACTATTTTCCTACAAGATTCTGTTTTCCACCTTTAGTCCTAAAACGCCATCCCAAGGTGGTTCCATGTTTTCGGATGTGGTTAACATAAAGGTATTATGTGCATTTATCTTAAGAGCATGCACTATTGTAAGGTGCTCTGGACTTTTTTATAAATCGTGTAGGTTGGAGGTCCTGCAAATCGCTTAAAGGTGTCGTATATAGCACACACATTATCGTATTAGTGTGTCTATAAAAATAACCATACTTACGACGTAAACGATTGTTTTGCACAACGCGTGGCAAAGCTAGTATATGCAGAACGCTCCTGTGCCGTGCTGCTTAATACCTCATTATAACGTCTTTATTAAATAAGACTGTGCTATGTCGTAAAAAGTAAAACCGGCAGTGTGCAGGCTGAGCGATCTTCGTCAGTTAATCGTTATATAAAAAAATTATAGACACTCATGGCTAAAATTATTAGGCCTAAAACGTCGTATAATCCTTGTGTACCTGGTTGGCGTCCTCATCTATTTAAAAGAACTGATACATCTGCAGGGAGTGTCATCTACAATGCTACGATAAAAATTTAATAAATTTACTTTACGCAACAGCGGAGGATCTGCCGTAAATACATAATTAGCGTCACCGGTCGAAGTTTCTAGTAAAATCCAGCATTCCCACTTGAATTGGTACAAAAAAAGTTTTTTAGGTTGTGTTTTTTTATTATAGCTGGGTTCTGAGACCTGGCCAGAATATCTTAAATCAGACTCACGAATAAATTGGTTTTCGCTTATCTCCAAAAGGTCTTGAAAACAGCACTACAGATACCAGGAGACAGACTTAGGAACAGAAATCCTCAAACTTACAGGGAACAAGGACGAATTGTTTTTTCTTATAGTTTCGCTTTCTCAATTAATGACAGATTGAGTCCTAAAAATTTTATGTAGTTATTTTTCAGAATTACGATTAATCATAGGTGTAAGCAGCTGCATTAGATTGAGCAAGGTTTTTCGTCGAGAAAATATCAATCCGCTACCTTCACTTTTGAGAATTAATACAGTATCTCGTCATATTTAACATTATCGGAATATTGTGGGCATGGTTTAGATATGTAAGTCACATTTCTAAACTAAGCGATTAAAGTAACAATTTTAATACGAAATCAGCGCCACCAATAAAACGTTCCAGTAAAACGGAACGTCCCCATTTTGAGCTACAACAAGAAACGTTTATTAGGTTGTGCTTTTTATTGATGTCGGATTATGCGAGATCTCGGGAGAATCCTTCAAGTTAACATCGCGAATGCATCAGTTATTTGTCGTTTTTAGCAGCACCTGGCAACGGCCCTACGTTTTGCATAAGATCGTAAGAAATCCATTTTGGTTTTTAATCTAGGTATTACAAAAAACCGATAATATAAACTTTATGCTCTCGTTATTGGCTTAATCTTTAGCACCGATGCCTAAATGATACTGAATATTATTAATATATTATCAAACGTCGACACTGTTATATCAGGTCGCTACGCTAGAGCCGTTTTAGCGGAACTCCGGACACCGGTCCTCAGTGGCGCAACATCTTCCAGGGCTTTTGTATAAGCGTTCGAGCAACAGGGCGGTCCGATAGTTTCTGTCAATATAGACGATCAAAAATATAGTAGAAGGCATTTTTACGGAAGCAGTTTTTACGGCCAGTTAGCGGCCAGTTAGCGTGAAGTTCAACGCTACCTAAGACGGACGCGAAGATGGTCTTGCAGTCATCTTTAAATTCTAATTATTTTTGTAATCCGATACGAGTTACATGATATCATTAATCAAGTGATAGATTATTGAACAAGGGGCACCTAGTATGATGGTGACTGAGATGTTTGTTGAGTTAAATTTACGCTTTTTAAAGCTCAAAATTAAGTCCAGTAACGTCGGCATATAATGGCTTATCGCAATGTCAATGTTTCAATCTGGTGGCATTCGAGGAGAATCCAACAACAGACAAACCTTGATCCATCGAGGGCGTCCGCTGAGTGCTTTGCACGTTATTTGCCGTTCCATGTGTACTGGTTGGGTTTGATTCCAAAACAGATCAAGAAGAATGGCGCGGCTTCTTTCGGAAGATGCAGGTGACGACAATAGTTGGTTGAGGCAGCTATACTGAATAGATATGTCCTCATGAGCGACCCGACCTTTTGTTGAATTTGTGAAAATGCAAACATCCATCTGCGTACAAATGCATTCAGTGCTCTTTAGTGAAGTTATGGAAGATAAAACTGTGGCTAAATATTTTCCTATGCCACAAAGTTATGACAAGGCGTATTACAAGAAAAAATATTGTACTTCCTTATCTTAAAAGCAAATGGTATGTTGCCTCGCATGATTGTTAGTACCAATGAATAGCAATATAAACATGTTAAAGTTGTAAATTAAATTGTTAACTTAAATAGCTACCAACATGTATGGGGATCTTAGTTCTTTTTTTCAAATCTTATTTTGACTTATCTATTTAATTCTTTCTCTCCTAATATCTACGGAAAATTTGAGTACCTGTAGGAGCTTACATCCCCGTGATAGCTTAGTGGATAACGTATTGGCTTAATTTAATTAATTAACGTATTGGTTAAATTAGGGACACATTGTGGCCTAGGTTCAAACCAAATAGACGGAAGAATGTATAACGGCGCTACTAAACATAAAACTCTAAACATAGAGAGGAGCTTTATAAAAGACATTGTTTGAATTTTCTCATGAATTACCGAGCGACTGCAACATAGTGCTCAAGTGTAGCACAGATATGACAGTTCAGATTACGTTTAAAGTGGCATATTGTATAAAAAGTTAGTTTCGAACATAAGTGCGCGAACATAAATGTGCAAAGTATAAACAATCGCACCTGTCCGGATGTAAAGGCTGTTTTGTATTTCAGCTTTGGTTAAATAAACACTAGGTACAGGTAAGTGATATGAATTATTGAGGTGTCCCAGCCAAAAGTACAAGAGCTCCGGTTACGTTTCTTAAATGTTATGTTTCTGGAGTTGGTGAGCTACCGATGATGTGTTAAAAGGCATTCGTTCCAGCCCCATGATGAAACATTGCGGAAATGAACCGTGAAGCCAGATAAGGTGTATTCAAAATTCGCTAATGTGAGGCTATATCTCAGGTAACACTTCAGTAACTGCTTCAGCAGCTCTAAAAACCATGCAATAATTTGAAGAATATTAAAAAATTACGCGCTTCATTAGGCTGGTCGAGAAGCCGCTGTTCTGGCAGCTTACATAAAAATTCTAGCTAAACCGATTTATGATGCCTTGTATTGTCATATATCGTAATTGTAGATATTCAATACATTTATTATTGATACAATATTTAATGAATTGTTGAAAAATCTAGCAAGAGTAAAAAAAATTAGATTTGAAAGGAAATCCGTACATTACTTTACTGAGCAGAAAACACCACTTATTTTTATTTCTGTGACAATACGTTATCAAGTTATGTGACAACAAGAGAAGCTAAGCATCAACCAACTGACAAGATTGTCGAGCCACTTATCGTCGATGAAAAAACCTCCGAGCTTTACGCGGAATATATTATTTCAGTACTAAAATTAGTTGCTGTTCTGAACACTCAGACGGACTATCGGCATGCACGCACACTTCTAACGAGTATTTACGATGAATGAAAATGAATTCAAGATTCTAACAACTAGAAACAATGAAAGTCTACTTGTTTTTACATGCATAGGGTTAAAAAGGGATGAGGAAAAATACAACATGGAATGTTAGGTCCCAATGTGTAAACCGCGGTGGAGTATAAACAATCTTACCAGTAGTTCGCCAGTAGGAATAATATTAGATAAAAGATGATCAAGAAGTTTTGCAATGTAGAACCTAAACTAAAGGTCAATTGGCCGATATGAAGTCTCTAACAAACAGTTGCAATTGCTATCATACGAGAGAATAGCAAGGTTGTCGGAAAAGATACCTGAATCTAGCTCCTGACGAGTAGGAAGTTTGTAAAAGCGAACCGCTTCTGAAACCTGCATGCAGTAACTTTGATATTGTATCGTGCCAAAAAATCGTAAAAACCTTGCATATCAGTAAAGCATTCAAAAACATTCATTAAACATTTATTTGTGGCGAAAAATACTGTCACAAAAGAGACTGGTTTCGTTGTTCAAAACAGGCAAGAGTTTGAAGAAAAGTTTATGCACACTAGATGCAGTTGAAGTATAAGCTATACCTTAATATATGTAAAGATTACCTAAACAAATCATAAAACACAACGAAAATGAAATGCCACTTTTATTACGGCCGTCACGAAGTAAAGCAATCAGCAGCTAAAATCTACTAGCTTTCTTCTTTGGTCCTCGCTATAGCTCTAATAACGTGTTCATCTACCAACTGGAGATACACAGAGATGCTCCATGTTCACATCTGCCGATTGCGGCCGTAATTTAAAAGGTAGCGAATTCTGTAACCTGCATCAGCCTTCTGCCGATGTCAGTCCAACTCGCGCTAAAAACGAGAGAGATCGTAACCATATTCAAATAGTACCGTCTCTTACCCTCTGAACAATACCCGCATGGTAGCAGTGGCTGCCGTACTCACTACTACAAAGAAAACGTCTTGCACTTATCTTTACTTATAAAAAGTAGTACAGGCATCGCGAGTCAATATATCCCTAGAGCAATATACCGAATAGCCAATAGCCGATGGTATATAGCATTTCACATCGGGTCAATAACAACGCTTTAAGCCTGCTGTTCGCGAAATTTAGCGAGGGGTTAACGTAAGCCTAGTTGTGCCGTGGACTCTTCTTTGGCAAGTTTTGTAGCAATAATTTACCGTTCAATACCGGTGTGATTGAATATATAGGAAGCCAAGAGTCGAGCGTGAGTTGAAGCAAGCAATCTGAATGCAGGCGCAATTAAACCCTCCAGTAAACCATAGGGTAATAAGAAATATGATAAATATATAATTCAGAATTATTGTATTTATCTCCTACCTTAACAATCTTTGAAGCAGTGTTAAACAAGTCTACTAAAGCCTTTCGTAGAAGGGCTTAATTTTGTTTTCCTCTGGTATAATCACTGAGGGATAGCATATATTACGACATGTCTAGAGTTGGCCTTATAGTCATCTTAAAAAGTAAAACTAATTTCAAATCGACCAATCCTTTATTACAATAACTGATGATAAATTACGCTAGAGCTCACTTCAGGTCCAGAAAGACCGTATAACTCAGAGAGAACCAGCAGAAATAAGACCTATAACAATACAATAGAAACCGATGACCTAATTGAAAGCAAAAAGATGTTAAATAAAGATAAATTAAAAATCGAAAACACTTTAAAAAAATCCGAGCAATTGTAGAAAATCAATACTTGGAGCAGACTTCGATGAAAAATCCTAAGAATTGAGGATTCAGACAAGATAAAAAAGATTTTCGAAGTTGTGGTGAGGCTGAAGGCATTCCCAAAGTTGTGTTAGACTGCGCCTGCGATGCAGCAATTAAGAATTGCGGCAATATCTAGGGAACAGATAGCATTTACGTCAAAAACCAATGTCACCACTTAACCACAAACAATCGTCATCTAAGATGACTCGTAGAAAAATCCGCTATTTGTGGACGTTGAATGTTACAAAAAGTGGTTCCAGTTTAAGTTCTGAGTTGCGGCGGTATTTACCGTTTTCTTACCAATCAGATCCTTAAAACTAAAAAGTGTAAACAACCTAAAGAATGTGTGCATTCTGGAATTTGACTTTACGACGTGGAGTTCAAACATCATGCTTGAAAATAGTCATAGCAGGTTTCTAATGATGCTATGAACGATAATGACCAATGTAGCGAATCGCTCCGAATATGTTTAAACAAAGTAAATTACGGGAGACTGATGTTCGAAACCCATTAACACTTTTCAAAGCTCAGCATTAATTACTATAATACCTAAACGCGTATCTACCCCCAGAACAGTTCCTACAATTGCGGTCGAATAGCTCTCTTCATGCTTAACGAAAAGACAGTTGCATGCAGTTGATTGCCGAGGTGATGCACTGGATTAATCCCTTAAAGGCTCGGGTTAACAAAAACCCTTAATTTTTTGGGATTCAAAACTTTTTAAAAAGGCTCGGTATTTCTATGGATTTCATGATTTATTCAACATTTTCTGTCTATAAAATGCAGCGAAACCCGTTATAGCATGATCTCAATAGTAAAAAAATTAAACACTAAAAGTAATAAAGAGAATTTTTACAGAAATGAACGTTTCGAACACAAATTATATGAAGATCTCGATACGTATTGCTACTGTTTTTGATTTAATAGGGAAAGATTGTAAAATTGTAACTGAAGCGGAAGTTTTTAGATTAATATAGATAAGGGGGAGGGAAACAAATTACTAGACTGAAATTTAACCTAGACCAAGAACATGGAAAACCGGTGAAGAAAACAAGAATTAGTGTAAAAATATAGAAACCGGTAACAACTGGAATGAATCTAGTGCCACCAACAGATAAGATGCAAGTATGCAAACTAGTTACGCTTTCAAAAATATTTACTCTGCATCTAACTCCAACGTTTATTCTTGAATTAGTCGAAGATTATAAAAGCATGATCAGCTACAGGTTGCCCAAATTATTTGCAATGTGGAGTCAACGGACCAACTGTAAATGAATAAAGGAAAAACACACTAAGTAGTACTGATGACTGCAGTAGAATGCCGTAATAACCATAAACTGTATAACTATAACTAAGAAGTGCTAATAACGATAAGGAAATTACTGCACAGGGTAGGGTTTGGAGAACAGATCGGCTAGATCAACCCGATTGCATAGTAAATAGTGCAGTGTTAATTAAGGCGACAGGATGCCCCTGGTCTTTCGTGCCATTGAATATATGTCACCTAAAAAACTGTCTTTATTCAAATCGATTCACCATTTAGCTAGCAAATGAATAAAAACTTATTTTGTCGTTTGCTTTCAAAAGTACGCAAGAAGGATACTATTCGCTATTGAATGACAATCCTGAGAGCTACAATGAGCTATCGCTTGGTTAAACATCTATCACTTAACTGCATATGGTGTGCTGAAACTTGTTGAGAATACCGCACGGCCAAGTGCATTCAAATCAGCTTCGACCACACTATTAGGATGATTCAGTGTTGTTTTTGTGTTTCGCAATTTCCTTATTTACATACGTGCTTGACAAAGATATTCAATAAGATTTAATAGCACTAGGGACTGAATCTTTGGGAAAATTCCAAAGGTCGTACAGGATCTGCAAAACTGGTTCACAAGAAATTCAGAGGCAACCAGGCGTACCAAAATTAAGATGAGTTTGCTTTAAGTGGGCAGTATAAATACATACTAAATAGAAACAGAACAAATAGCTAAACAAATGAAAATGTTTGAGCTTCCGATAGATTAAGCAATTTGGGGTGCTATTAGAGAAGAGAAAGTTCGTACAGATAACCTTAAACAATAATAGTTAATAGGCTGTAGACATAGTTCCATTGGTATTATATAATTTGGTGACTTGGATGTACGTACGTAGACATGGCGATATCTTTAAATACAATAATAAAAACAATAATATAAGTGAGCGATACGCAGATTAAATTATAGGAATATATGCGAATATTGAGATATTAGGAATATAGCAAAATACAAGTTATAATTGTATCTATAATTTAAATACAGGAATATGTGGTAGTAGAATTATGTGACTAGTATTAGAAAAATATAGCTTTATGTAATGGGTTGCTCCGATTACTAGGGTATTATCGACATAGGTTCGTCGTTTCTTTTATGACTTCCGATTCCGGGAGAAAGGTGGGTGGGCTAAAAGAGTATCCAAAATGCGATATCAGCAGTTTATGCCCTCATAATCTGAAAGAACTACGTACTAGAAACAGTAGAATAGCAATAGACAGTGGAGTCCGGGATTCAAATGCAGTATGGAAAGCATGAATACTATAAATGTTACGATAGGCCCATGGTGGTATGATTATGAGACTGTATTTGATCGTAGCTTCGTATTTACTGTTTCTATCAACGAAATTGTTCCTAATTTTTCTTATATATGAACTTGCATAGCCACTATAACAGTTTATTAATTCTTTGCCTTCAAGTTTGCTGAAATGTTCTTTTTAATAAAGAGCGATAATACCCAATTTTTTGTGTAAACGTTGATACCCACTGAGGAATATATGGTAGAGCTATTCCTTCATAAGTACTCTTCTTGGTAATAGTTTGATAAGTTAGATAGTTTGGTAATAGTTGCAATATTCTTTTTATACGTTTATGAACGATTTAAGTGGATATCGATAACCCGTAAGGGTATCTTTTTTCAATATTAGTAAATTTGTTTTCACTTATCATTATAATATAAAATGTCACTAACCTGATATTCGTTATCAAGGTGGTTTGCTGAGTTAACCATAGAGTGATTCTTACAAGACTCTTCAAGGCTTTGATACTCTTCCGCTTCCTGCAGTAAAAAAAAATATATATATATACATTTAACTGATTAAAAAATAATTAAGGATTAAGGTTTACAACTCGAAAGTCCTTGGTATGCTATTCAGTTTAAACTCGGCATTAATTAAGATACCCAAGTACTCAAAAATACTCATATGTCGCATGATCAGTTATGGTATAATGAATTCGCGTAAAGGTGAGACTCAAAGCCCAAACCGGTTGTTTAAAATATACATTTTAAATATGGGGATCTCTACTGCAAAAAGAGAACCATTAAGGGTAAGATGTACTTGATACGCGTTCCGATACTTTCCGCAAAACTATGCTGTACGCGATTACGCAGATATAAATTAGGCACACTAGGGTCAAACTAAATTCGAGTGCCGTCGGTAGAATCGCATTCTTGGAGTAGCTGTTTGCACTAGCTAATGATTTCTTCTAACTAAAAATAGGAATAGCTTAAATAAGCAATTCGCGCAATCTCAAAGTATCGAACAATTTAATGGATCCCATACACACGTTTAAAGAAGCCCTTAATGATATAATTCGCTTTATCAGGGTCATACCGTGTTGCATTTCAGTTTTCGCTGCATGGTTGCTTGTTTTCCAGTTAGCCTAGTATAGTGTTTTTCTTGAGCCGGATGTTGGCACAACTAAAAAATTATATGGCGTGTCTTAAGTCTACGTGTTACACACCCAAAGTTACCGGCGCTTGCCCTTTTCAGTATTACTCCATTTTTAGCACTTAGATCAGCCTTAATAATACCCTCTAAAATACTTATGAAGTCCTGTAAATGTTTAGATTAGCGTCTAAATGTAATATGTGTTCAGCATAATCAATCAAAGTAGCACGCTGATCCCTCAACATCATAGGACAAGATCGACCCGATTCTACAGTACATCATAGGGCCACACCGATTTCAACACAAGCGAAGTCGAATACCGGAATACGGCCGCCAAAGGACGTGGTTATAACGTTTAATGAAACTACCGGGCCGTCTCCGGCCTTCAACTTTCGTCCAGATCAGCCATTTACTACGGTGATCTTCTTGTCCTTACTTAACGAACAAAGTTTCCGTTTAAATGACGGAAACACTCAACACCCTTGTGTTGTGCAGGGCCAAGACCTGGCAGCCTATCTTTCTTTTATAGAAAACGTTTCAGCCAAATTGTTATGTTACTGACTAAAGATAACGCGATTTAGTTTAATGGTTCAATATCATCGCTTGCTACATTCGCCTTGCCTTACTCAACGTTCAACATTTAAAAGCATTCCACTTTGCCAAAACAGTGTACCTCATTGCTATCTGTCTTCATCCTGGGTATGAGAACGCGCTCAGGGAGGGTGACGAATTCAAATGGCATCTGCTTGTAGTAAAAGCTTACCTAAAAACGTCAGCATTAAACTCCAAAGTAGCCGCTCAACACTGTTTTTTAGTTGAGCTTTCACTATAACTTTTCCCAATTCCAGCAGAACTCAATATCGAGATATACGCACCAACGTTGTCGTAAGCTCAGATAGGCTCGGTCGTCCCAATTCGACTTCGACATAACAAATCATGATCTCTTTATGAATATGAGATTGTCAGGCATGGACATATAACCTCAAAAACGTTGGTTTCTTATTGGTGGCCATGTCGACCAATGAAAACTTTTCTGGAATGCGGACTAAGGCACTCTCTTAAAGAAAAAGCATAATAAATACCTAAAGGCCCAGCCGTTTTGCAGAGGAAGCAACTATTGGAGACCAGACAAATGTCTACGGCCTCGAGCCACAAATATCTGCCTTGTCAACTTGATTGCTCTCATTGAGCATTTCCGCACTATGTTAACAGGGTCCGTTCTTCATCAACATACTGTATACTCTTCTGTGTCGAAGGAAGAAATAAGTAGATTACGAACTTCGTTCGTAATCTACTTGTTCGCTCTTTCGAGAGGTACTGTCTGCTGTAATATATATAGTGTTAGAATAATGAATCCGAACTAAATTATAGACTAGTATAACATTTATACGATCAGCGGCTAAGCGAAACAGAGGTTTTGCCAACCAGATTTATTATTTAATATAAAAATCCAAGCGCCGCCATGTCATTGCCTCAATTCTTAAGTTACGGAACCTAAGTAAAAATATTTAGTTAAAGACGTCCTAAGCTGCGAGTTGTATTCTCTCTGTACAGAGCTTAACTGAAAGCTCCATTGTTATAGTTACAAAGCGGTTAAGTGTTGAAGTATTGAAATTTCTTAGAGCACGGAGTTCTTAAAATCCCAACCCAGGTCGTACAGAAAGCTTACCTTTCCAACTAGGCTAAAGAATCGTAGGCAGTGATTCATCTGAAAGATAATATTAAGTTAAAGCAAGCCCGACATAGCACATTCGCTTAAAGACGATAATGCCATATATCGTAATTTTTGAAACATTTATTTTAATATGACATATTTTACATTACTTGTTATCAACTAATTTCCCTTTAAGAAATCTCTTAATTGGAAACATGTAAAATCGATACAGTGATCATCTTGTAATAGTTATAATAAACCTTCGTCACAACGTATCTTCACCTGGAATCTATATATACCTCAGTGATCAGGGCATCCGCTTTGCGCACAGCATTGATATACATCTCGTGCCCAAAGTTGAATTCATCGCCGAGTTCCTCGTTACGAATGGAAGGTTTCATTGAAGTGGACTTATGCTTTTGCATACACTCCAGTTTTATATCCTCCAGATTTAATGTAATGTTTAACTGTAATCATCAATATTAAGCAAAATAAAAAGACGAATAGTGTATCAAATTAAGAAGTATTATAAAGAGCACATCAACCTATATAGTTCTTACCTATGCTATATAGTACATGCTAGTAATTTTTGGATACTAAAATGTAACAGTATTTTATTAAGTATAAAATAAGTTAATTAAATATTTATCAAGTATAAAAATTGCTTTTGAAGACTATTATCTTATGCCCTGTCGACAAAACATTCTGGAATTTTCGGTTCGTACAGCCCAGGAAACATCGGCCGTGGTGTGATTACAATTGCCGCCTTACCCGCGCCCAAAAGGCCTGTAGGCTACAGGTAACACTACAACCGACAGCGGAGCCACTGGCCGCAGTGTTTAAAGTGGTCTGCCGAAAGACAGATACCATGTGGAAAAGCAGAAAACAATTCTTATAAAAAAAAAGTCGGGCGTTAGTCATAGAAATGGCTTGGCCCCCGCAAGCCTATGCCGTGCCCCACCTCATCACCGTTTCGCTGGAATGTTTTAGCTCGTGACATCGTACGCCTCGCATTCTCACCGCCTACCGAAAAAAGCAATGAATCGAAAACGACGGAATGCGAAAAGCGGGGCTAGGAGTCTTCCATCCTGGAAGTGACTCAGGCGCTCGAAAGCCTACGCTTAGGAACAGCTGCGTAGGCTTTTGGCAGTAACTTCAAAGCTGCATTTAAAAAAATCTAGTCTTGAACATTTTTGCTGATGTCGGGGTTCCTGTGGATGAGCATAACTTAACTGCAGTAATGCTTCGAAGGAAGAGAGCTCCCATTTTCTTACACTATAGATATAACCCAGAATGATAATTTCAGCGCTTTCCTTTTTTCAATCCGTCTTAAGAATTTTTCAGACAAGAAACACGGGCTTAAAATTATAATGAAGGCTCCCCTTTATGCAGACGATCCAGTTTTCCACAAGAGCAATGCTTCCACGTGCAGCAGGCCCTATCCAGGTTACAGTCAGCCGTATTGAAATTAGAACCGACTATCAGCTTAACAAAAACGGAGACAATTAAAGTGTTGGAGTTGCGGCTCGTCTTTCCTTGTATCGCTCGGGCCGATCGCAAATTTACGTTGATCGATTCGCCTGTTTAGGATTGTTGATATCTATATAACGACCAAAGTTTCTCCCGGCATTTTGCACAAAAAAGCCTTGATAGCCTTTTCTTCAATGTATAGCCTCAACCGATTATCCCCCCCAAACGCTTTGTGACTTTTCGACCTCAAGGTTGCGCCCATTTCCGCTTACGGGGTTAGTTCTATCTGGGATGATCTGACAACAGGAAATTCCGCATATTTAAAGCGAACAAAGGCATTGTTTAAAGCAGCACCGGACAACCCATAACAAGTTTTCTACCTCCTGGTGGTAATGCTACTGTTCGCCTAAAATTTCCATCTTCGTCGTCAGTTCCAACATTCCAGAGTAAAGTGGAATCGAAAATTGACGAAGACCGATCCTAAATTCTATGAGATGGAAGCCATGATATACGAGAGCTGGGAAGAACTTGACCGTCTTAAGAAGCCTATAATGACGCGCTATGTAGTACACGCTTTTCACCATTAGTTTTCACCATACAGGAATTTCATGACCCTAATGCACATTGTGTTTGCAATAGATGTAGGCAACCTTGTGATCTGTATCATGCTTCTCGCGGGTGGAAGTTGAATCGTTGGGCAGCCTGACGTACCAACCAAACAATAACGGTATCATGATGTATACCCAATTATTGGTAGGTCCTAAATAAACAACTTTTGTGCATCCTAGATCAACCATTCTTGGAACTATCTCATGACATTAGCTTCAACCAGACCCGTCAAACCGTCGTATGCATAATATAGTGAAGCCTAGCATTGTTAGTATGTGAAATTGTTATAAATATATATGTACATATTTAAGTGTGTAAAGCATTATTTGATAAAAATGCATAAATGAGTTTGATTGATGTTACGCGTTAGCTTTTATTAAAGCTTCTTGCGGTCTTTGTGTCTAGCCCAAATATTGAATTTAACGAAAGAAAAAGTAAGCCCTTTTAACCCATATTTATGCAATAATATCTTTGTAACCACTAGCCGACAATTCTTGTATATCTATCCTAATCCTGCCGGTTTAACGTTATTGTTTTTATAGGTAATACTCGATGACATCATGGTAACGAGTTAATAAGTGAAGCCCAAAATGAATTGCAAAAGATTTGCTATTAAAATGCGTAAATTGCAACTGTTTAGATTCGTATGTATCCTGCAACATTTAACTAGGAATTTTAATATAATAATAATATAATGTGATAATGCTGCCATCAAGCAGACATATGCGACCACAACGCTAGTCTAATAATCACCTAATCTAAACCAAAAGTTCTTAGATATCCTTCCAGTTCCTAATTTTTCTTACATTCAATTTTTACGCATACTAGTTAGTGGACTTTAACGTAAGCCAACGCAAATAAGTTTGATAGCTGAAAATGACTAGATTTCGCCAGAAGCCAGCCAAATATCTTTATTAAATGGTTAAAGCGGTTCCAAACCCAAAACTTAAATACCTTATTCGGACTAACCTTATTCGGACAACCTTTATCCAATTTAGGGGTTCTTATTTTTTGAATCTATATTAATTTTTTTATTCGAAAGTTTATTATTATTTTTGGTGAAAGTGGTGCACACAAACATTCGTTTAAAAAACTAAACATTAATGGACCCAAAAGAATGCATAAGCTTATTGGGAAATCAAATAATTTGATTATACTAGTTCAAATACGGTACCTGAGTATTTATGTGCATTTCATGCATACAGAGCTCAACTCTGCGCGCAAACTGTATACGTGGATCCTTGCTTCGTATGGCTTCTGTGAGTGCGTGGCAAAGAATTTCGTTCAAATGAGTTTCGCTTAATTCTTGGCGGGGCCTCGTGAAGCCTCGAGCACTAAGTGCTCGGCGGACACATTGCGCACGTCGTAATTCGAAGCTGGAATCTCGCTTTGTGATATTAAGGCACAGAAATATAAAATATTTAATGCTAAATTAAGTAGTATGAAAATTCGCTATTTACTACAGTTTTGTTCTACTAAACAAATGCTATTTATCATGATTATAGACTGAACTAAAGGTTAACAAGATTAGATGGACCATTTTTAGAATTTTTGAGCTTGTATGTGAGATGAAGAAAATTTTTATCTATAATCTAGTATAGGGAAAAAGATTCAACAAACAAAGAGGTAGTAACAGGTATCGAACAGTCAGAAAGGTATTGGACTACTACTATGAGTTAGCATTAGTTAAACACTGTATGAGTGATTCAGCAACATACACTAGTCCCATAATATTTTAAATAAAAGCCGCCTAACCTACCAGAATCAACTGCCTCAAGATTGTTTATTACATCGATGTTTTGAAAAATGTGAGCAGTGTAGATTTAGATAGTTATTTATAATGGGGCTAGGCTAGGGGGTGGGCTAAGCTTTAACTGACGCTCGCTGTTTTACTGCATTCTATCGTTTTATGACACAGGTAGGTAAAACTTCATTAAAAATGGGTTTCAAATATGTGTATGTCTGTTTTCTTACTTTTATTTCTACCCGGCCATTGAACAACCCGTTTGAATCATTAAAAGGATAAATGGTAAGTAAATACTTTAAGAACTCAGTTTCTGTAGCATATCGTAACTAAGTCGCATTGCCTTTACCGAGCAGGTCGCTTATGTCTTTTGTGTTTTTTTATTGCAACTTCCTCAGACTTTGAGTTGCTGAGAAGTATGTGTATTCTCGCAAGAGTGAAATTATCTTTATGGAACCCGTATTGAAACTGGGCTGATAGGCCAATGATGATCATATTTGCATCATAAGCACAAGCATCAAGTTTCAAAAAATGCTAGATCTAACAACTTGGAGTCTTAATTTTCTTACACATGGTTAGCTATTAGATGTATTTGAATTCAATTACAGTATTACATACCCAAAGGGTTCCCAACATAAGGTCGATATTAAAATTATAGTACCCATGTCAATTTGCTTTTGTCAGATAATTTAGGATTCCCTAATTATCCTTGCATCTTGCAAATACCAACTTATTGATACAAAAGAAAGCATGTCTTCTGAAAAGATGATCATTTGCTCAGTATTCTATCCACGCGGAAAGAGAATATATTGTTATCTTTTCCGTGTTTATTATAGTAAGGGCTGATATTGTTTTGCTACTCGAAGATTATCATTATGTAGAACATACGTTGAATATCTACTTATTTAGAAACCTTGCCATTGAACCGCATAGCTGTAACGCTGAAAAGATTTGCAATAAGCTTCCCAATCACACATTTTACGAACTTCATAAGTGAAACTATAAGTAATAGTTTTTTCTCACGTAACAAATAACATTGCATCTTACTCGAATTTTAACAAGAAATAATTTCAGTATGTAACTCGCTAGCAATTTATACCTTTTTATCGCTCTCTTAGTCAATTCATTTATTCCGTCTAGCCAAGAATTTAAAAAACCAAAATAATAAAAAACTTGCGTAGCCCCTTGTTGCTGCTTTCCTACTGTTATGAGTATCACTTACCAATAATTGGAAAAACTTTGATTTATTCGCGCGAGACCTTAAAAATATATATGAAACCTCGTTTTTGAGCTTTTGCAGAGCAATTTTAACGAACCTTGCCATATCTGGTCTGGCATTGTTTTAAAGAATGATGACTTCGCCTTACTGACCAGCTGTTTTCTATTGGATAGTCTCGTTCATACAAGGTAACTGGGTCATATGCAGATTATTGTTTTCCGTTTTTATTTTTATAGAACATGTTTAGTGTAGGAACATTGTTGTAGTTTCGAAACGATGTTCTTTTTAAGATAGAAATCTGGTTTAATTCCGTGCTTGTGCATAACTGTTAAAAATACCTTCCTTTGCTTTGTTTTATATTGGGATAGAGATACCATTTCTCGTCGCCCTCAACAATTCTGTGCAGAAATTCATTGTGGCTGCGTACAGTTGGTGCTGGGCAAGATATTAAGGGACAATATAAAACCATATGTACTTGTACTTCTCACTTAGAGTATTAAACATTTAGGTTCTTGATTTTGAAATCACTTCTTAACTTTGGCAAAAGGCGAAGTACAATGCATGTTCAAAATGTACCTTTTTTTAAAAAATGATCCATTATTGGTACCTGAACTCAAAGTAAAACTCAACTAACTGCACAGTTCACTAAATTTACAACCGGGTTATAGGGGAGACAGCGTACTTCCCAAGAGCATATATAAATGAACAAATATTTAAAAACAAGTTCCAAAGTTGCCGTCAGCTAGAGGTGTCGCATAGCTATTGAAGCTATTTAACTGAGTTATTCGAAAAGTGATAGCGCCGTTTATTTCTTACTTCCTTTTATTTCCTTTTGTTCGTTTGTGATCGAATATTATATAACACTGGAAAACGGTTTTAATTTTTCCAACGTAGTAATTTTGACCGAGCTACAAAATTTCTCCTTAAGTGTTTCAACCAAAAACAGGTATGTCGGATGAAAATAATGTAATACGGACTTTTTGCCAACGTCTCGAAACTTTGAAAGCCACCTAAAAAATTTTGCTCTGTGTGCTATGAAGACCCTGAACTGAGACATATGGATTCATCTGACCTACCTACTTCTCTCCTTCAAAAAATAACAAGGCAGTTTTGTTTCGATTTTCAAGAGCTTAGTGAACTGCTTTTTCAGGTCGAAAATGTCATCTCCTTTTGTCCAGCCGAGAGCATCATTTACAAATAGCAAGTACTTTTGAGTAGTACTCTGAGCTAGAGTTTTGATGATAGACTGCGCACCTATACAGTTGTTTTTGCAGACTTTTCACCGTTGTGCAAGAAAGGTAAGAAAAATCGAAACTGCTTTTTTTTGCAGTCGACGTACCATATATAAAGGCCAAGCGCAAACCAATATTTCTCGACCTGAACAAAATGATAATAACGATGTTACACAAAAACTGTCATATAGGTTTTGTTAAAACACTAAATAAACGAATGTCAAGATCAATGGACAATTCCGGCAACGATAAAAAACAGTTCATACTGAAATAATATATTTGCAACTCACAGTTTTCAAAATAATCATAAAAACCTAAGAGCGTGACTTAAGTTTTAGCAAGTAATCAATCCATTTTGACAATATAAGCATCTAAAAGGCAAATCATATATGAGGTTATGCTTGTTAGTATAAAGAACTGCTCTCTATGATCAACTAAATACCTATAGCCAATTTGGAAATGTGATTAAAAATACTTTTGTTTGTATTCACACTTTTTAAGTTTTTTAGTGCTAATCTAAAACGTTCCGACGTCAACTAGGCTGACTTCATCATTTTTTTCTAAAGATTTTAAGATATATCAACAACATGTTAACAGTAGAATAAGGTTACATGCAGCTGAACACTCCTTTCCAGGTATAAAGGTTTGTTTTGTCTTGAGACAGTTTTTGTTCATTGTATCTAAAATTGTGTCTGTTGCAAAACCACACCATGGGTTGGCTGGATTTTAAGATGGTCTATGACAGGAGGTATGTCAAGTCATAAAGCTTTGTATTTCTAATATTAGTCCGCTGCAGCTAAACCCATGTTGTGTTAATACCCGTTACTAACTAACCTATGCGCAGCTTTATTATTTTATTTTTAACGCATAATTTAGTTACACGTTCAGTGAGCAGAGTGCCTAAATAAAGCAAAAAATCGAAAATCGTCTGAACTAAATTTAATTTTATTTTTTTGCTCAGTTTCCATCACAAAAAAAAGTGTACACTTGTTTCTCATTAGATCAGTTTCCAAGGGAAGAAAAATACATTGTAACAGCGTTTTTTAGTGAGAACTCTAGGTGGTGCTTAATGTGACTTAGCTCGAAGCCCACTTGGTATATTCAAATACAGTACGGAGTTTTCCGGGTTCTTTAAAAGAGACTGTATTGCAATCATGCTGCTGTATTGTTGTCTTAGGTACCTCGAGAATAATCCTAGAAGTGTCACCGCGTTTGATATTTGAAACCGAAATGATGTTTCAAACATCAATTTGAAACAATGCTGAAAAACTTCAGTGGATTTCAGTGGCAATATTGCTGACGAAACGTGAGTCCGCCACTACACTCCTGTGTATCACATACAAACAAAAAATTGACTGAATTAAAGAGTCATACAAGCTATACATAGTCACGATGACTGGTTTTTAGGACGCAAGCGGAACATTTCAATCGCAATCGAGAATATTTAGCAACTATTTCTTTTGACTACATTTATAGAGATAGTTTGTATAAAAATAACATAATTAAGGTGAGAAAATAATTCAACCTCACAAATTGTTTGTTTGCAATGGTTAAAATTACGTAGAAGTCGCGGTTGCTCCACTATGCAGATCTACCTTTCGGCGGCTAATACCTACCATTCGAAGCAGTAATTTGCAAGAAGAGGAAAGAGATAAATGTAAGCGTAAGGTAAAATACAATGTTGGGTACAATTGATGGGCAAGTAGATCTTATTTATTTATTTATTTACTTATTTATCACGCGATGCTATCGACCAAGAAATTACATGTATATGATTGCCCAGAAGCTTCCAGAGTATTGGAATAAATGTACAAAAAAATAAAGAAAAGTTTTCCTAACACATGAAAGATCATTATTCTGGACCAGCTAGCTTAATCAACTCACAAGTCCAGCGGATTCGCTATTGCAGAATATAATACACAATTTTTGAAGTAAAGTCCTTCTACTATAGAAAATACTTCAATTTAACAAGGAATAAAAAAATCATCATCTAAGTGTTTTTTTTTTATTATTATTACTTGATTACCTTTTGGAAATATGGCAACAAACTGGCGTTTGAACTAATTACTCTTACCGACTTATCGGAGAATACACAACGTGCCCTTGGCAAACCGAGGCGGTGTGTCTAGGTTGTTTCCATTAGTTCCCGCTCAATATTAAACGCGACCTCAAGAATTCGTAAGCTTTTAAGGATAGTTCGCTACCGGCTGCCATCAGACATAGTCAATAAGCTCAGAAATTTCCGAAAAGCAAGTCACGGAAGATGTTGGCGTTACAAAGCTTGGACTGTTTGGGCAAACTACATGTGTGATTTAATGAGAATCTGAGCCCAGTTCCTTTCTGTGTAGTTGTTAATGGTTTGTTTAACAAAATTAAGAGGTATCACATTTAAGTCGATGTTCAATATGTGCAGACAACTTCGTGTAACTCAGTAGCAGTAGCCAGCATCTTTAGTAAGCTTTGGTTACCGGCTCGGTACGTCGGACTCATTACGACTAAGTAATAGGGCACTCAGGTATTTCAACCCCTTTATTTGCCTACGGGTGACATTCACTCTTATTCGTAGACTCTTATTAGTATTCTTTTGGAAATCATATAGGACCAAGGTCATAAAGAGAGCTAATAATTCATACTATTATCTTAAAATCCGTTCATGTTTCTTTACAAACAGTGCTCGTTTTTATGTGCTTTATGCACTTAGGAAATGTTACTTATGTGGGAGCTCTTAACGGTAAAGTAGTTTTGTGATCTTGATCAGGTAGACTTTGATAGGAACGCGAGTCGTTGGATTCCATGCCTTATGGAACAAACTATCTTATCAACTGCTACTATCCGGACGATAATTGTCCCCGTACAGAAGATCACGTACTAGGAATCATACGACCCTCTGCCTATTATAATTTTTCTAACAATTTACCACCCGCATAATAGCCTCTTCTAAATTTCTTCATGTGATTAATGTGTTTATAATATTACAATTACACTTAATTGTAATGTGTTATTATCACTATAATATATTATATTTTGTTGGAATAGATGTTCACAAGCTTAACAAAATTTTAAAGATTTATGAGGTCGCGAACAAGTACCTTACTATAGGCTGATCCCAGAAATTGATCATTTTTTGGAAAAATTCTGTTCGCATTGTGCGTCAAAACCGATATGTGAGTTCAAATTGGTTATGAAGATCTAATTTTAATTTTTTAAACATACCATCTTAGCTTGAATCTCTGATATACCCCAGCAGCTAAGCGCGGGAATCACGCGTCCTTCAAACCCTATTAAGGATCAAAAAATAAGGTAACATTAACATGGTTAAAGTCATTCATTTATTGGTAAACGAGCTTAAGTCCAAATTATTTTTTATGTCACATCTGCAGGTCAGGGCAATCTGCCATTCACCAGATGTCTTTCGACTGCATATAATTACGTAATTTAAAAAATGTTTCACTTCTCACTGGTTTAAAGGTATTTGTTTCTTTTTTCGATATTAATCTTTACTGAATTTCAACGGATTGCTAAAAGTTAATTTCAGAGACCTGTTTTGGCTGGTAAAATTCGATCACACGATGGCAGTGTTTCTAGTCAAAAGAACCGCTCCAAATTTTAAAATTATTATTACAATTTGTGCGTGTATATCATATATGTCAAGAGGAAGAGGCATGCTGTTTTTTCTTCGTGGGGATAAACTTTTTATTCTTCGATTCTTCTTCCTTACCATGATCTTTCACGTTGCATTGCCTGTATAGCATTTTGTTTATCAACCGAATCAAAATATTTTTTGAAATTCCTCAGGCTGAATCTTTGTAACACATGTACTTTTTAGAGTCGCCTATTTTTATAAATAGCTCCATCGTACGGAAGTATCGTGCAATTATTATTGATTTTTAAGATTTACATAGTTGAAAGATTTGAATTGAACAGTTTATCATATTTTAGGAATATTCACTTGAAAAATAAACCGCCTGAGAAGGGAATATCCCTGCCGTGCGCAATTGTCAATATTCTAATAATATTACCACAATAAAATGATACGGAATATACAAGTAATACCATTAAGTAAACGAACTCAGAACACAAATTGCGAATCTAATATACACTTATAACATTGTGCCTGTTCTATTTTTGCGTATTATGTTTTATCATATCAGCATTGGCATCAAAATCCGTTCGTTTTATATCTAGAAAAAATAGGATTGACTTACTTTGAAACCATCGCCACCCATAAACGGGAACACTTCTGTAGGGGTTGACACAAGGTTGTTGTTTAATATGATCTTCAAGTCCAGGCTCTAATTTCAGGCTTAAGAGCATCATTTGAGCTGGTGTAGATGCTATCATAGAAGAAGCACCCGGGTTTGCTGCAGCGCCTCGAACACCGCCACCTTGACCACGGTTGCGAAACTCTTCCACAGAGAGATGGGATAGCTCAGCTTTAATTGGGCAAAAGAATACCAGTACAGCCGCAAGTTGCACACGTTGCTGCATGGCACTCATGGATGCAGCTTGCTTTAATCGTTTTTATTGCGCCGTACTAGGTACAGTAACCTTTATTGCCTTTAAGATGACAAGGACCTAGGTTATTGCTGGCTAACTACTTCGCTCATGCAACACCAATATTTAGAGAACGTTGTGATTGTAATATAGATCCTAGTAACACTGGAACTTCGAAGCTTGCACCGAGCAAACATGGGAGCCGTGGCACTCAATTAGACGATTGCTATCAATCTGACAGTTCTTCCGTTACAACCAAATGTGATGCCATTGTTATCCAGGTCGCCTCATATGGGATTTCCCAATCGAACTTAATGTCGAAACTAAATTGAAATATTGGTTTGTTATTGCAAAAAAATTTGAAATCGGCTAGAAATGAAACAGTGGCTACTGCACGGACTGTCAAGGGGAGCATGCACGCCAATCACTTCCGGCGCAATGGAAAGCTGGAAACGTCGTTTAGCATAGCAACACTCAACCATGCGGCAAATATTAGTATTTCATGTTACTAAAAATCATTATATATATATATATATATATATGCACACACTGTAATTTTATTGGACCGTTGTTCTTCGATGATACAGTGACTTGTGGTAATTGCTTGAATTTACGAATGATATCTTAAAGGCAAAGCCTACGCCAGACATTGACGACACTAGAAAATTTGGAAATTCATTGAAGCTTATAAATATATAGCCCACCGTTGTAGCGGTCTATTGTCACGAACGATAATAATTTGCGGTAGGTAGAGATGTTAGACATTTAATGTAATTTATATACAAATTATATGTGGATGAAAAACTCACTCTACATGATTTTTTTGAAGCTCGTTAGCCATAATAACTAGTGAAGATTCCAAGGTAATAAAATAAATCGGAGAACTTTAATTCATCTAGCAAAAATAATTTAGCGGATATAATAGTGTACATATCCCATTTTTACAAACTTTACAAAGGCTTTAAAAGTAATATGCATGAATTGAACTTATATTTAAGCATGTACCGTTTTCTGCGTGACAATACTTTTTCTTGCAATCTAAATTGCGTAGTTCTCACAGCCGCCTTTGTGTTGTTGCTATGGGGATTGCTCTCTTAATATAAAACGCTAAAGAAATGCATCTATTACCTTTTTCTCTAGCACTCTATTAAATGACTCTTTATAAGACTCTACTTAGTTGTATCTATTCAAATTATTTTATTTTATTTACGAAGATTCTGTGTCTTGCTTAGCTCATATAGTCCCATATAAAGAGCTGCATAGTCAAAATTTAAAGATTAGTAACGCGCTTCTCTAGAGAAAATTGTTTTTCATATGCTGTTTTAGCCATACCGGTTTCTAGTGAAATAAATAATATCCAAAATCTAACGTCGATTAGATTTTATTAAACAATAACGTAAGTTTACTTGTGTCTAGTGTTATTTTTTACATTTTCTATATGTCATATATATATATTAGTACAGACCAACTGTATGACCTTCCTTTTTTGATCGTGCGCAGTGCAGTGTCTAATTAACAACGCCCCACTATCGGCTTTGTATGACGAACTTAGATACGTCGAGTTTCAGCTAAATATATATATATATATGTATATATAGAAAAATCACCTCACCATTATATTAACTAGGAAAATAAGTTAATGCGGCATATGTTTGTTGCTGCCGTTTTTCCCAATTTGTCGTTTATTCAAGCTGCCGTTGGGCAGCTTTCTTTGTCACCTGTAATAACTTTGCACGGATTTTCAAATTTTACCTTAAAGCAACATTTACATGGTTAACAATTCATGAGTTGTAAATATCAGATCATATATGAACTCATTCAAAACTTAAAAAACTATAAAGAAAAGACAACTAAAAACAAATTTTTAGAAAATATAGAAATTACTAAATGTTTTGAGCTTAACATCCGGCACCGCCGATAGATATTCCATCAGGCGGTTGAATACATAGAAATGTAAATAAAAATATAAGACGATTAGCAGAAGATATGATTAAAAATGCTGCAAAACTCTGGAGATATATAGTATTTTTTTCAGTATTTTCAATCATATTGCCCTTATGTTTTCAGGCAATTTTATTTTGTTCGTTCTTTATGAGTTTTTTAATATTTTCTTTTTTGTTCACTTTTAAATTATTTAAAGTCCCAATTATTATAACCAAATGAAAAATGGTGCACCCACTTTAGGATTCAAACGCAGGTTAAATTTTAGACATCAGTCTCTACAGCATAGAAAAAGCTTTCCACCACAGATATAACACGTGACCACCACAGAATGATAAATTCGAAAAGGCAAATAACACGACTTGCAAAAACGTTTCCTGTCCAATACTTTTCAAATTGTCATTTTAATTTCTGTCACATATCACGTTTTAAATCAGATCTCAACTCGACAACTACATTTTGAGCTTGTACTGATTGTAAACTCGCTTTACATCATGTTTTTATTCCCTCTTTAAATAACTATTCATTACCCGTAAAAAGTTTTCTTCAGTACGATAAAACTGTTGACTATCTAGCGTTAGTGAATGTACACCAATATTTTTTAAACGTTTTTACAGTGATAGAACGATAATAATGGTCAACCATGTATGACCATTGATTATTTCATATTAATTGCACCTGTAAAAGGCCTGAAGAGATTAACTTATGATAGATACTTCGCAAATGTTTGATGAAGTTCTGATTGCAAATACTTAACAATGCTTGATCGCTTCGTGTTCGATTACCTGTTGTTTTGGAAACTGAACGCATGGCTGTTGTTAACATGATCGATACTATCAAACGGAAAGCATAAATTAATCGACAAGTAACTTACATGAACCCGCGGATGTTCTGTCCTGTAACGATACTTGGACCACCCCTGTAAGGCTACGCAGCTAATGATTTCTGCAGATGGTTAAATACAACAACATATTCGGATTATCCTAAAATAATCGAAATAGAAAAGAAAAAGATTTGACTAGTTGAAAGCTAAGTTTAAATTTTCATTGTTAATTCACTATAACATTAATATTACTATAATTTTGGAGCATAGTTTTAATAAAAATATGTTACATACTTAATCAGTCTACTGCCATAGAATAACAATGAACTAGAATTGCTTAATCAGTGTAAAATCTTGTTAAGACTGTCCGTATATATCCGTACGAAATTTCACATTTTTTCTAAATTCGTCATATATATACACAGATGCATTTCGCACTCCCAAGTATGTTTTCAAGTATGCCGTTTTCACGATTGATAACGATGGTAACATTGCTAAATAACAAGTATCAATTTTAAAACCTGTTTAATTGAAAACGATTAATTTTTTGCATGGTCTACTTCATATAATTATCTAATCCAATGATCTAATCGTTCGGTTTAACGCCGAGAAAGATTATAATAATTTGCTTGTTCATTGCAAGTCAATGCTACAGTGGTAATAATAGTGGTTGAGGCTCAAATGAACTAAAATAGCAAAATTACTTTTACGAGTTAAGATTAACTACTATAAACAGAATTCGGATCCAATTTAATTATTCTATTTTAAACCTTGGCAAGCATTCCTTTCACAATGCTTAACCCCAATTATTAAGTGTCCATCAAGCTAAAAGGGGTCTTAGATGTGTTCTAACACATCTAAATACACATTAAATCCACAGCATTAATATTTTTAGAGATTTAGTATACTACAAGTCAAAAGTTGATACAGTATTCTTAGAACTGTTTGTTGCCTCTACTCAAAATTATCTATTTAATTTAATTATGTCGTCTCCAGCGATAAAATCAACGTGTACACATAATAATGGTGGCACACATAATGGTGCAACTACAGCGTGAAGAGGATAATATATAATGATAATCTAAGGTCAGCAGTTATTGTTTTAGGCAAAATTCAGTCTATGAAAACTAGAGCGAAATTATCGTAGATCAGCGGATTCATAGAATCACGGTTTAAGATTATTAGAAATCGTGTAGTGCTGAGTCCTATGTATGAGAGGTATGATAAACATGAATAACATCTATTTTAATCCAGGAGTCACATGTTATCGATTCCTTCTAAATTTCTTCTAAATTGTACCTTCGAGCGCTACCAATTATTAAGGAACATGCGAGGCGCCTTCATTTTCATTTTTTTTTTAGGCGTTTTTTCATTTCTAGCATGTATTTACATTTGTCTAGAGCTATGCGACTACCAGATTCACCACATAAATTATATACGATTTTGTTAATATTACTAAAAAAGATCAGTAGATAAATCTATGATGCCACCTGAGTAGATACTTTGTTATATCAAATGAGTGCAGATTTGTAATTGAAACATTCAAAGTAGACGTATGAAAATAACGATGATATTTTTTCGATTCAACATGGCACTCGAACGAATACAAACATATTCCATATACTATTAGCTAGTGCTTATATTGTTGTTTACGGCGATATATTAGGCTTACCACTGCTTAAAATATTTAAGTTGGCGTGTCTGAACTCCGATAATTACTCCATCATATTTACACGCACACCTTAGCCAGCAACTGGAAAGTTCCTCAAAGGTTTATATTTGCGATATGTATTGCTATGAATGTTTCCATAATATATAACTGTTTCCAGTTAACTAACGTTTGCAGATTTAATTAATCAACTAACCTTTCTACTGCATTGAAGCAAGCATAATTTCACAGATCTAACGCAAGAGAATCTAGGAGTTGGAGCCAGTGCCTAATTTGCGACACTTGATAAACTTGACACTTGCGACACTTGATTTTCATTAATGGGCTATTCTGTTCAGAAGTTTCGTTAAATGTGATAGATATGAAGAAAAATTAATTTCTTTCTTATTTCATACTGTTGAAAATACTGAAATAATATTTCTTTTTCGTTTGACCACTTATTTGCAGAAAACTCATCAACTGCAATTATCATCAGTATACTAGGCTCAAATCTAGTACTGGCAGGTAACTCGGCGCATAGGTTTGATTCTAACCGAAGAGAACTCCATCTAACCTCTTTTATTTTCGACTATAAGCTGCAAAACGATCCGTTTTTCGGCCCTTTTCAATATTAAATCCTTCCTAACTAGATCGTTGGGATCAAAGTTGTAAGTTAAGTATACTTAGCATAGATGTGACAATGCTTAATTGTACGTACAGACGTAAAATTCGGAGAATTAGGTCTTGCCAACACATGCATCAATTTTCCCAAATTTTAAGAACAGATTGACCTTGAGAAACCAAAAAATTATCTTTAAAATAAGCGTTGTAGATATTGCCACTTTTTTGCTTTTTGTTGTAAAAAAAATTATTAATTTTTGTTGAAGAGGTGCAGTTTACAAAGAGAACTTCTTCAACAATAGTTAAGTAAACAAGTGTTTAAATAGAAACTATGAATCTACTGTTACTGCTTGCTGGCAAAATATCTTTTGCAAGTGATGCTTATTTACAACATCATGAAAAGTTGAAAATCGACAACTATTTAAACCACTTATTCTTGTAGAAGCTAAGGCGAACGATGGTGACGTAATGGAAAATACCAACGCCTATGTAATTATTATATTTTACCGCAGTAATGTGAGCTCGTTCCATTTCATAATGCCGATTCAATATACTGTAAGAAAATCTGTTCCTTGCAGGCATCATCAGTGGATTTGGGACTTCTTTGCAGTTGTGATTAAAAAAATGCCTTTTTTGCTTGGAATTTGTAGTTTGAGTCTTTATAAATAGCTCTATAATATACCGCTACCTATTAAATTACATGGCTAGTCGCACTACGTTAGATACTTCCAAAGCAGCAACGATCGTCAGTAAAAGAACAACTCAGAAGAAGCTGTTGGGTATTTTAAAATTAAACATCACCTGCCCCATTGTCTACTCTTATGTAAAGGCCCGGTACCCCACGTCCGCTTAACGAGATCGGCAGCTTTTTCACCAATCATAATGGCTGGTGCATTCGTGTTTCCCGATACAATATCAGGCATTATAGAGGCGTCGGCCACTCGGAGACCCGTCACTCCTTGCACCCTTTAAATCCAAGAAAAATAGAAGCCCGTAGTGCCTATTACTAGCTTCACTGCTCACAACCTAATGTATTCTTTTACTTTATTTTTATATTGGTCTGATATTTTTGTATTTTTTATGATAGACCCTGAACGGCCATTTAACACTGCTCTTCTTTAAAGTAAAAGATAGACTTACCTGAGCTCGGGATCAACGACAGCATTAGAGTCCCAAGCAGGACCCATTTTGCAGGTTCCCACAGGATGATAAATTGTACTAGTTATTGTGCGAGCCATGCATGCAAGATATTCGTCTGACCAAGAGCTATAGTGCTCGCAGCCGGGAATCGGTTCTGCCCACAATTTTGTATCAAATGCCTTGAACGCTGGCGTTTGAGATAGCGAAATGCAGAATTTCATACCTGACCAAATATCAAGAATGTACGTTAGAAAAATATCACATTAAGCGAAGCTCTAGTTCATCTAGAGGTTGAATTTTACTAGAAGCAAATCGTAAAAGTATACACAAAAGTGTAAAGTAAATTTTGTGCATTTTTCACGCGAATCATACAGAAGCAGGTAGATCATGCCCACTAGTTTTACATGAAGTACATTTAAATGCATACAGATTACTTGGGAAATAGAATCACACACATACTTTAAATAAAGCACTTACCAGTGATTTCCTATATTGTAATCTCTGTGGCTTTGCCAACCGCTTCGAATTAAAAGAAAAGATATATCTCTAAAAGAAATCGCAGACTTCTGAGAGAATCTTCACAAGAAAAAGGGAGATTATTATTATTATTAAACGTTATTAGCATTAACAGCCAAGACAAGTAATGTAAAAAAGCTGATTCCGTATTAGAGACAGGGAAAAAAGAGCACAAAAAGTACATGCAAAGTAATAATCACTCTTTATATTATAGCAAATATACTAAATAAGGAGTCATTCGTACCTCAACAAATAGAAAATAATGGAATGTATAAGCCCTCTCTGCAGATCACGAAATCATGAAAAATAAACCAAAGATATAAGATGCCAAATTCAGGTAGTTATATAGAAGGTGGGCAGAACAATAGAGGAAAAAGGATAAACGGGGAAATCCAAAACCAACAAACAAAAAGCAGTATACGAAAAGTGGTATATTGATTTTTCCCATTTGTCATTTTCGAAAATTATTGGTAACATTACTCATCAAGTAAGTCATTAGTACCTCAAAACGATGTTATATTTAAATTATGATTAAGGTAAATATAATACCTTCAACGAGAGTTCGAATATCATGTGGATGCGTGAGATACTTCGGATCGATCGTAGGCGGATCATAGGGAGATATTGTGCGAAGCTTCAAAAAGCCGCGTGACTTTGGACGCAACAAGACAGGAAAGATAGACACACCATCCTTGTAGAGATGTGGAATATAATAACGTTCCCATAGCTGTAAAAATTGAACATATTTGCAAAATTTAAATCATGAATAACATAGTGATTGTTGATTTTCTGACAAATTCTAGTAATTATATGAAAAAACGGCTCGTAGTATGAGTTCCATACCAAAATTATTGAACACTGAATACGAAAACTCAAAAGCGATGCTACTTCATACGGAATTCCTATAGTCTGAATTCCTCAAAACAATCTTCTGCAATCAGTTTTTTTTATTTAATACTTTGAAAACTTGGGCTAAAGAGCAATCATTCCTTCAGTTATTATAATATTATATTCTGTTAATGGGTGATTTTCTATGGTCGCAATTTTCTGAGCCATGGTGTGGTTAGACCCACGTCTACACTTCATTGCAGTAAACATTTAATCTACATACATTTGTAAGGCAATGACTGGGCTAAAAACCGCCAAAAAAATTGCAACGCATCCTATAAAAACTGCATTCAAAAACATGCGGAACGATTCACAAAGCAACTATTGTACATAGGAGATACACTGTCCCGGCAACAACGTGCTGTATGTTTCTATAGATTTATACAAATTCTAAAGGATACTCAATGCAGAACAGTTAAGTACTGCGTAGTAGGTGCATTCAGAATTGCTACTACTAGTACGTGGTAGATAATTATTGTACGCATAGAAATTAACAAAACAGATCGTCTGGGTTCAAATTTGGTGCAGACACGCTTGAACTCCAGAAAAAACAATTTGATTTTTAGCAATGCTAAATAACGATATCGAGGCTGTCGCAGACGTACTAGATACGATTTAAATCAATAATAAATAATTCGAAAAACCATTTGAACTACTTGCTTTACGTTTTACACCGTTAATACGCTAAATTAAAGATATAATCTTTATTCACGTCAACCATACTCTTAGCGAACCTATATATATATATATATATATATATATATATATATAGGTTATAATATATATTATTACCGTTTTGATTATTACAATTCTAATAACGACTAGCTTTTAGCCGGAAATTCTAATAAATGTTTCACTTGATACGGCAGAGCATTCTTGTTAAATTGAAGCTTTTAGTTTCTCAGTGCCGTCAATTTTGTAACGTAGAATTTTTGAGGCATCTACAAAAAAAGTTGATTGGGATCAGGTCTAGTAAACAGGTAGTGGATGTGAAGCCTCCTTGTCAAATTCGCATTGAGATATGCTCTTACGTCACTATGAAAGTGCATAGGCGATGTTATTGGAAGTAAGGTTTGTCATCTTTACTATTTTCCCACATACGTATTAAACCAAGTATACGTATTAAACTAAGGTTCAAATAAGTGGCACCGATCAGAACGCACCGTAACGTCTGGTAAGTTTCTATAGTGTTTTTGCGTTGGGTTTACAAATAAGTGCATTCATGTCGATTAGTCATGCCATTCAATTTACTTATAACAATCTTCTGGGAAAACCGTGAATATTGTCCATATTTTTGGCTTGGTTCACTACAACTTTTTAGTATTTTTGTTGACTCGTGGAACTCGCTGGTGCTGTTAGTCTTTCGGCACATTGCCTATAATCATCCTAAACAGTTAAATAATTGCTAGACGTATCTTTTATCCGATTAAGATTCTAAGTCGCATAAGTGGAGTTGCCTGAACCTGCTTACGACAGTGATTTACACTTCTGCTGTATTTTCGTATTTCCAGTATAAATCTAAAATAAATTTTCTGCGTTCAAAAATTAATCTCTGTCGATTCCTTCCCAATTAATTTAATCCCGAAGAGAAAAAAATTATCCGCTAAATAGTCATTTTTTCGGGACACCCTGTGTATATACATATATATATTTAGGTTAGAGCATTCAAATTCAAAAAAATTTGTCGAGCTATCTGTCGTAGTGTGCATGCGCTTATTCGTTACCCTTGATATAAGAAGAAGCCGGTTTTAACAACAACACAAGCTCGTCATGGCGGGAAACATTGCGTCGTCTTCGCGAAAGCTTCGCGTTCAGCGAAGCTTAACTATTTTCTAATCCCTTCTTGCGTTTGGGGAAGCGTCAACGCGTTATCGCCGGCATTCATATGGTTTAAGAAAAATCAGAGCGAGATTCTCATGAGCTAAACCAGATTCTCAATAAAAGATAGATTTTTCCTCGAAAATTTATCAAAATAACTCAAAAAGCCGTTTTTGATATACCTGGATCTTGGACATTGAAATAAACAGCCGTTCCAGGAAGGAGAACATCAATTGTTTTTTGCGTTTACCTTACCTGCTATCAGCCTGTTTCTTTTTTTTAAAGCGTGTGTTTCAGCGACACTAATCAATCTTCTTCAACGAATATCGCTTGCAGCATGATTACAATAAACACATTTCTTGCGGATTTGAGAAATATTTTGACAATGACTACTTAATGGTCTAGATCTTGAGTTAAAGATGTATTTATATTAAGTATAAGCGATTATATTAAGTACATACAACCGCAAGAAATGATACATTTAGAGCATGCGAAAAAATTCGTCAAGTATCTGTTTGCTTAGATATAGTTCTAGGAACAACAGAAAGAAAACGTAGAAGAAACTTTCACGTTTTTTCAGTCACGAGTTTTGGAGATCAGCGAATGACTATTCTGCGAAGGAGTTTTATATACCCTCAACCGACCGTAACCGGAAATACATTTATTGTAATTATATAATTTGTACTATCATTTCACTCCCCCACGCTACCGTGCAGGATGCATCCGCAACTTGCTTTGCAGCACTCTACTTTGTCTTGAGCCAACCAAAAGCAATTTCCGTGACGTATAAGGATATTGGCGTGAAAGAATCAAAAAGACGGACTCTCCGCGGCAGAGGAACCGACGGCAGGAGTGGTCGTTTTTTGGGGGACTCGTCTCGATTGGCTGAATCGGGCATGGACCTCCTCTGTTCACAACTTGGGTGCAGGACGACCGGATCCCTGGGCTAACCGCGACTTTTCAACTCTAACAGCACAGCCTCGAACCTGCGGAGAAATTTAAATAGCGTTACGCTTAGGGCCTTGATGATTATAGTGCTTACAGTAAAGGTGACCGTCGGAAGCCTTCACGGTTTTTGCCGAGTTGTTCCAGCGGAAACACAAAGAGGTGCTTTGTGACGGTGCGCATCACACGCTTCACTAACCTGTTTACGTGCGCGGGAGTTGAGGCAGTCCTCAATAAGCGAATATTGATACGTGACAAACTGCCATCCGCGCCGGCCGCAGAAACTAGCTGGTGCCTCCGTAGCTATTTCGTCCGTAAACTCATACTGGTTCTGAATAATATAGAGGATCTCTATCGAAATCTGGGTCGTCGCGCAGCGCGCCGAGAAAAGGCCAAAAATATGGATACAATAGTCTGTGCTCACTAGCACGCACAAAAACGCCCGAGGCATGCGTAAAGGAGCCTTATAAAGTGCAGGCCTATCTTTGCGAAAAAGAACATTAACGGTTTTACAGGCGTCTGGGGAAGACGGCGCTTGTGGTTGAGGATGCCACAGTCATATAACAGCTCCAAGGCTCATTGGGCCAGCCTTAGATTTATCTTACTTGGCAGGTAGTTACAGCGATACCGTCAATGTTCACTATAAAACGGAAATTTGTACAAGCATAAATGCTTCTTCACTGCCCAGACAACAGCCAAACACTTTAGATGGCATTCGGTCACCTTTTGACACTAAGTATTTTCTTTTTGCTTCCTTTTGTTGTTTCACCTTTTGGACCAAGAGACGTTTACTCGAATAGCCTTTTACACGCTATACGTCTCCATCGAACTGGACAAGCATCGTTCCCAGAGCGACGCCGCTCGTTCGGTCTTCCCGGAAATGTTGCCCAAAAATGGGTTTACTAGTCACGATACCTTTTAAAAACAAAAGCTCTCTTATAAGGCGCAAGCAATGCAAAAGAGACGTTTGCAGCAAATTATGCAGCGGGTTCGTTCTCTTAGCGAAATTTGAAATTTTAATTAGCGGATCGACAGCTCCAGGGAGCTCAGTTGAGGAACAATAGTGGTTGGCGTTAAGACGTCTATTAACGCAATATTTTCTTAATCAATGGAGATTCCCAGAGGAAAATCCCATATCTAAGGACCTTCACCACAACAAATAGAAATGGCAGCACGGAGATCAGTGCATCCAGGAGACGTTACCCATGGTTTTTGAAGCCTTAAGAGAATGCGATCACAGCACTATATTCTCGTAAGACGGGTTAGGGGGGTCTGGAACTTACCCAGTATCCGGTTAATCAGCCGCATGAGCGTTGCCAGTGCATCGACCAACTTGAGAGAACAAGAGCATTTGCTTGAATTATCATAGACTGCTTGATATTAAAAAAAAGTTTTTTTTCATTACCAGGTGCCAAGGAAATCTATCAACAGTCATTCGTCAAGGCCAAGGCGGAGGATACTTAGGCTCCTTACACGACAAGAGCATCGCTAATTTTTCATACATTTATCAATGGGTGTCATAAACAATTCCTTCTACGTAAAACACCATGATTCTCTTCTTTAAACAACATTTTTAACCCGTTAAAAACATAACTTACATATCAATTCAGCTCATTTTATTAAAATATCAGCTAACTTTTAGTTGACATTTTTAGAAACCTGCTTAAAAAGAATTTTTAATTCACCCGGAACACGTTTTTACCGCATTATTATAGGAGCGGAAACGGATGTCACACATTTTTTTATACTGAAATATCCCTTCATATATACCAATTGATGTAAAGGATGGATATCAACAAAGAAGTACTTATGTAGAAAAATAATTTATATACTTAAGTATTTTCCGTAGAAACGTACTTAACTTCGAAAACAATTGCTTAGTAACAATGTTTGTTATAAACATTGTTTTGAGTGTGAACTCGAAGCACATTATCACTTCACCGTCATGTATGCGAGACAAACCCATAACGGGTTTTCGACCCTTTTTATTTATACATTTTAACGATGTTTCCTTTGAAAACTCCTAGAAAGTAATATTACCAAAATGCTAGCTATATGAACCGCTTAAGTCTTACGATTGATTTACATAAAAATTTCGCTCAGAACTTGTTTCGAGGAAATTTTCATTTTATTACCATAAAGAGAAATAAATGTTACGTTTAATTTTTTACACTTCATGCCGAAATACCCGTTCTGTGCATAGAAATATGCATTAGCTTTATTCAGCTCGTCGAGGTCTATCGATTGGTAACAAAAATATCTCGTTTCCTAGCTATACAGAACATCACAAGTTCACCCGTCTATTTGACAACAGATTTGGGTATAGAAACACGAATTTTACTTTAACTTGGCCCGAAAGCTTTCGATGCTTTCAATTGATTCTAGGACTTGTCACAAAAAGCAAACGAACCTCACTTTCAATTGTTTGCTATTTTTATGTTTAAATATTCTTTTTAAATATAAGAACATGTGCAGCGTTTTCTTCAGCTCCCTCCAAACCACTTTTATGCCGACAGATATGTAGCATTTTATTCACTTTAACGTAATCGATCGGCTGGTATCAAAAAATACTTTTCACACCGTATATCCATATACCCATAGAAAGAAATTTACAGATATGCAAAGTGATTCCCAACAAAAATCCTAAAAAGAAGAGGTTTCAGAAAACGTACCTCGATCAAATAGATACAAAAGGTATGACATGCGCTTCACAGCCATGTAAGAGGTAATTCGCCTGAAGACCTACATGTAATTCGATTCTCCTAATTCAGTCAATCAATTCGGCAATATTTACCCTGTTGCAAGTAGCTTACTTTGCTTGCAGCGTTTTTTTCATTGCATTGTTTTATCAGTCCTGCTGCCATGCTGCAATTGGTTGATTAGCCCATTTTGGTAATTGTTTAGTATCGTTGTAGTATTGTTTAGTAAGCCCAATATCCTGTTGCATTTACATTGTTTCCTCATTTAAATTAATTCTCACATCCGGAAAAATAAATTGGACAGTAACTATGAGTAATCCGTTAAAGCATGGCATTTATCCCACGCTTCTATTTAAAAAATGGTCATGCAAAGCCACTAAAATGTCACTCACGGATTCTAAACGGTAGGCGCACAAGGTGTCAAAATAGAGATGTTAGCCCAAATTAATAACGTACACTATGGGAAAACATGTTTTCCAGGCAAAAAACACTCGGTTGACTTGTTTTGTGACATCTATACAATGCGATGGTTGATGTGGATTAACATTCTGCCTCACGAGAAAAACCTTACTCCACGGACAACAGTAATTTTTGAATAGGGTCCATGATCAACGCAAGTCTTCCTACAAGGCGACCCAAAAAAACTCTGGGTGCACTCCATAAGAGCGCTGTTGCATCTTTAATTGTTTTGGCTTGAAAAAATGTCCCTATGGCTATTAGTAGTATAAATACTATACTGAACAAGCTTTGCGCCCGTTTTACTTTTATATACATTTTACTCACCTGTATTGTTATATTTATTAGAAAGAACGTCGAATAACGAGCAAGTATTAAGCTAATCCTAATGAATATAAATCTAATAGCAGCTTACAAAGCAGCTTTCCACGTAACGTACGTTGAGCACACTGGTTCAACCTGTGTCTTCTAAACAGCGTTTTATATCGGATAGTCTATTGATGCTCCAGCAGGCTTTTTGTACATTGCTCGACAGACCATGTTGCATGAATTCGATCATTTTGTTGCAGGAGTGATTGGTTATATTATTGGATTAGTGCTTTATTCCTATTGCAATGTTTTAGTAAATTCGTTTATTTGAAAATGTTCGGTTAGTCCTTGCTGCTTAAAGAAAAAATTGAGCTCGTTTTTGAAATCATCAGTAAAAAAGTGTTCCAATTTTACTCAGCTTCTTAAACAATTATTCCCGCTCTTCTATCGGACTTAATCTGAACAGCAATTTCTATTCGTTTTGTAGTAAAGATCAATAATGATTCAAGAATCTCATCGATCTTTTGAAGATCGACGAGTCTTTAGCTGTTGTGAAACACCAACAATATAGATTGTCCTTTTGCCATAGTCCCTATACATGTTCGACGACAATATGTCTATGGCATTCAGTGTTGTTTTAGATTTTCAGCCGCGCAAGGTGACAGGCGGCACACGCATAACTGCACTGTCTAGCTTGAACAAATTTGAAATATAGTTACAATTGTAGCACATTTCTCTCTGCAAAGTTTCCTGTCAAAGGTTCGGCTGGGAAAAAATGGGCACAATTACCTGTGTAGCATTATAGCCCTATAAGGCTAGCCTTAGAGCTGTTGCGTCTTGCTTGCAATAGCAGGCAACATAAATTGGCCCTATTGTCTTACACTAGGTAATATCGGGTAAAGTTGATACGCATAGCGTTAGGGAATTCCCTGTGCAGAGCGACAATCAAATGTCGGATTGACTTTATATTGTAAACTATATCAACAATACAAAAAACAGCTCGCGTACGCTAA